>NC_138769.1:32115254-32202754 GCF_965119305.1 Pelophylax lessonae | reverse complement strand
ATAAAAAGGAATATGGGCAGCACAGTGGCTAAGTGGTTAGCACTTCTGCCTGATATCGCTACGATTGTCCGCTTGAATCCCAACTACGGCACTACTTGCATAGAGTTTGCATGTTCTCCGTGTGCCTGCAAGGGCTTCTTCCCACACTCCAAAGACATGCCGGTAGGTTAATTGGCTCCTATCTGATTTTGCCCTAGTATGTGTATGTATGAAGGTGAGTTAGGAACCTTAGATTGTAAGCTCCTTGAGAGCAAGAACTGCTGTGAATGTATAATATGTAAAGTGCTGCATAAATTGACAACACTAAGTAACTGTAATAAATAAAAATAAAATAGAGGATGGCCTTGGGTAAGTCATTATAATTAACTTGGTAAACTCAATGCGCATATCCCTCTCACAACTTACACTGGGGAGAGGGAGGCTTCACGTATGGTGTAATATCTATGTCAACCATGTACAATGGAGAGTAATGGTTTAGCAAACAACTGGTAACATAGCAGTAGAGAATAAATAAAAGAAAAGGAAAAGAGTGTCAAGAGCAGTTGGGGCGGTGCTCCATGGTGTTAGTAGGAGAAATAGTTCCCCATTGTTGGTGTCAGTGGAAAGAATAGTACCCTACTGTCAGTTGGAGGAATGGTATCTCATTTTGGTGTCATTGGGAGGGATAGTGTCATGCATCAGTGGACGGCACAGAGCCCCAAGGGCAGGATAAAGGCAAGTAAAAGGTATGGCCCGTGGTCCACAGTTTGGAGACCATTGGTGTAAACTATCTCCCAATAAGAAGTCTCCTATTGACAACAAGTCCTTTATTAACCCACCAATGGTCTCCAAACTGTGGGCCACGGGTGTGGGGAACGTCCAGGGTGAATTTGGGATTATTAAAAAGAGGGTACAAAGACGTATGGGGTAAGCAGAGATTTTTCACATGTTATGTCTATCCCATAAATATGAAGAAGTAGGACATAATAATAGAGGATACAATCTACTAAGACTCCACATCTGGGCCGCTATACAGCCTACAGAGAACGATAATGCTTCCATATCTATCCAGATGTGTGGAGTTAACCAAAAGTTGTGTGGAATGGCTGCACCAAAGAACCCCCTCATGGACTTTGGAGACAGATGTGAATATGTAAAATAATAAAGTTTATTCATTAACCATTTCAATACAGGACACTTTCACCCCCTTCCTGCCCAGGCCAATTTTCAGCTTTTAGTGCTGTTGCATTTTGAATGATAATTGCGCTGTCATGCAACACTGTACCTACACCAAATTTATGTAATTTTTTCCCCACAAATAGAGCTTTATTGTGGTGGTATTTGATCACCACAAGGTTTTTTCTTTTTTGCTAAACAAATAAAAAAAGACCGAAAATTTTGAAAAAAAAAAGTTTTTTAGTTTATGTTATAGCATTTTTTAAATAAATACATTTTTTCCTGCACTGAGGAGCACTGATGAGGCCGCACTGACAGGCACTGATGATGAGGCGCTAATATGCAGCACTGATATGTGGCACTAAAGGGTAGCACTGATATGCAGCATTGATGGGCACTGATAGGCGTCACTGATGGGCACTAATAGGCGGCACTGATAGGCGGCACTTATGGGCAATGATGGGCACTGGTGGGTGGCACTGATGGCAGTGATGGGCAGCTTTGAGGAGGGCCCTGACAGGCTCCCTGAGCACTGATTGGCATCCCTGGTGGCATGGGTGAGCATCCCTGGTGGCCATGGGTGGGCAATGCTCTGATTACCAGCACAGAACCCCCCCCCCCCCCCCCCCCCCGGCAAGAGAGCCACTGATCGGCTCTCCTCTACTCGCGCCTGTCGGGCACGAACTGAAGAAAGCCGATCAACGGCACTTCTTGTTTACTATGTGACCAAGTGTGATTGGACACAGCTGATCACATGGTAAAGAATGATAGGCTCTTTACTGGGATCGGAGTTGCAGTGTGTCAGAGTGACACACCGCACCACCGATCATTGCTCTCCCAGTCAGGATGAGGCAACCACTTTGCGGCCATCATTTTGCTATATGAGGGGTGGGAAGTGGTTAAAATCGTAAATAGCAAAAGCGTACACCGAAATACACAAAAGTTACATAAATAGCAATTCTTGAACAATGAATGCAAGTAAAACAAGAATACCCTTTACATAATAGAAGTATGGCATAGACCTGGCCATCCGAAGTGAACCATTCGTCTGATTGCCATGTTTTGGACTATTGTATTGAAGTCCTTCTTTAGAGGTGTGATAGTGGGTATTATTAATTTCTAGGACATAAATATGTTGTTATTAATAACATGGTTATGTTTATCACAAGGTATATTATATATAAAAAAAAAAGTGTATCCCAAAATGGGTAATCAATAATAGTGTCATAGTAAACATGTTATAAAGGCTAAATTGTACTTACAAATTTTAACAATGCCATAGCATATCATTACTGAGTGCCAGTCATTTATCGCTGAATTGGAATACCAAAGAAGAGGTTACCCCCTAGTGGTTGTGAATCAGCAGGCTCCCAGGGAGGGACAGGATTGCAATCACAAGGACCCAAGGGAAGTGAAACTGCCCCACAAAACAGCCAGATGTATCATCTAAAGATAATTCAGTAAGATATGTTCAAGAAGTGTGTGTGTGTGTGTGTGTGTGTGTGTGTGTGTATGTGTATATATATATATATATATATATATTCCCTCTATAAAGATTTAATGGTTCAAACAGGGATACTGATAATAAGTAATGCTTGAGGTGATTGTAGTCATATTAGTGCACTTGTGACAGAGACAATTGAGTACTGTCCGTGATACCTTTTTTATTTCCACTAACATACAATTTTTCAGGACAAGCTTTCGGGGTATGTCCCCTTCATCAAGGTCCAAGTAGTAGTGCTGCTTGGACCTTGATGAAGGGGACAAACCCCAAAATCTTGTCCTGAAAAATTGTATGTTAGTGGAAATGAAAAAATCATCACGGACAGTACTCAATTGTCTTGGTAATAAGTAAAATATGGGTTTATTAGATCCTGTTAGATAAAGGTAAGAGTAACAAACTTGCTAATGAGGGGAGGTTAGGCTACACACCCGACACTCTCTAGAACAGTGTTACCCATGAAAGCTCATTAAGCCATCATGTAGACTAGAGTGAAAAAATATGTAAAACAGGTAATAGCATAGCAATCTGTTGTAAGAGGGAATGATGCTTTGTGAAAGAAGGTCCTGACTCCTTTGCCATCAGCTCCATGCAGCATATGCCTACTTTCTGGAGTGACGGTTTTATCTCTTACCAATTATGGCTGATAGATGTTTGGAGGATTCAATTATGTGGATGCCCTCATCACCGTGGTGAGAGGTAGCGTCCAACAGGATCCCTCGGTGAGTTGGCGTGCGTTGCTGGCCAATAGGGGGCTGAGCAGCGTCCCATGTCATCACGCCCCAGACTCACAAACAACCGCTCGTCTGCGCTCCATACTGGAACGCAAACCGGAAGAGGACCATGGTTAGAGGAGGAGACAGTCTCAGTCCCAGCAGACTTATAAATTAGGCTCTCCCCTGCTATACAAGAAGCATAGGGGGCCTTTGTGCGCTGGGTGATGCGACACAAAGCCTCATTGAGAGCCCACCTAACGACCCAGAGGCATCCCTCCGGTCGATCCACCTCACAATGAAGCGATAAGGCAAAAACAGGAAAGAGACAGTGCAATGCAATCATAGCACAAAAGTTCTTAATACCAAATACAATATGTTGGTTTTACAATAAAGATTAAAAATAACAGAGCTAGAGACTAGAACAAATAACATTGAATGAGTCCATAAACTCTTCAGTGTCCTATCCTAAATCCACTCCATCATTAATACATTTTCCCAGAGAGAAAAAAAAGGGGGGGGGGGGGCGCAGGAAGGAATAAAACAAAATTTGAATTAAGAGAAAGAAGGACAAAAGACTGATTCCCCAATAGATTAGTGCTCAAAAAGGAAGAGATGAAGCGGGACTTTATAGGTACTGTAAGACAAGGGGTAATATACAACATATATACAGTATATATAAAAAATATATCTTTATTAAATACTACAATAGATACATTTATACAATTGGTATACATACAGACAAATCACAATTGGTATATATACAGACAAATCACAAGCATTAAGATATGTATGTATGCAAAAGAACATGACTGCATAAAACCTTCAGAAAAAGAGCATATACAGTCCCCAACATGTTTCGCAGCTATATTACTGCTTCTTCAGGAGGATAGTTGTCGTAGTCATTCTAAAGGATTTAACAGCAAGATATCAGTATAAATATAGAGAACATACCTATCATGAAGAAGGCACATTGACTAATAAATTGACAGGTGGTATAGAAGAGCCATTAACATTAAAATACATTTCTTGGATATGTAAATAATGCACATAGGGGAATAGGGTAAAGGAGATACCACTGCTTACCAATAGAGATCAAAGGCCATC
This sequence comes from Pelophylax lessonae, assembly GCF_965119305.1. Lineage (NCBI taxonomy): Eukaryota > Metazoa > Chordata > Amphibia > Anura > Ranidae > Pelophylax > Pelophylax lessonae. The sequence goes on along the minus strand of NC_138769.1, from coordinate 32,198,278 downwards.
CACTGTGGTAGGGGAAGAAAATACACGCCACTTGAGGTACTCTCCCTGAACACCGTAAACCCTCACAGATACTCTTGCTGGGTGCTGGAATGGGACCTGCTGGTAAGAATTGCATACAAATTTGAAATTGCATGTACTTGTCATACAGGTGCAGAAAAATTGGGCCTTTGGTGTGAAATTGGCTAAGATCAAGTGTTGTATGTGTTCTTATCAGTGATCTAGTGGGGGTGCTGTGCTGTCATCTGACCTGGCCAGGGTTGGGTGGCGGCTATGCAAACCTGCTGGAGTGATGGGGACCTGGAAGGTTAGTATTGGCAGGAACTGAAACTGAAATTGGGCCTTTGGTGTTGGTGGTGCCTAAACACCATAACCCCTCACAGTTTCTCTTGCTGGGTGCAGGAACGGGCAGCTGCTGGTAAAAATTCCATGCAAATTTGAAATCGCATGTACTTGTCATACAGGTGCGGAAAAATTGGGCCTTGGTTGTTGATGGTGCCTGAACACCGCAACCCCTCACAGTTACTCTTGCTGGGCGCAGGAATGGTACCTGCTGGTAAGAATTCCATACAATTTTGAAATCACATGTACTTGTCATAGAGGTGCAGAAAAATTGGGCCTTTGGTATTGGTGGTGCCTGAACACAGCAACCCCTCGCAGTAACTCTTGCTGGGTGCAGAAACGGGCCCTGCTGCTAAAAACTCCATACAGATTTGAAATTGGCTAAGATCAAGTGTTGTATGTGTTCTTATCAGTGATCTAGAGGGGGTGCTGTGCTATCATCTGACCTGGCCAAGGTTGGGTGGAGGCTATGCAAACCTGCTGGAGTGATGGGGATCTGGAAGGTTAGTATCGGCAGGAACTGAAACTGAAATTGGGCCTTTGGTGTTGGTGGTGCCTAAACACAGTAACCCCTCACAGTTACTCTTGCTGGGTGCAGGAATGGGACCTGCTGGTAAGAATTCCATACACATTTGAAATTGCATGTACTTCTCATACAGGTGCAAAAAATTGGGCCTTTGGTGTTGGTGGTGCCTGAACACCGTAACCCCTCAGAGTTACCCTTGCTGTGCGCAGGGCACAGGGACAGGGCCTGCTGTTAAAAATTACATATGAAATTTAAATTGTATGCACCTGTCATACAAGTGCAGAAAAATTAGACCTTGGGGGTTGGTAGTGACCTAAACCAAAAACATTGTTGGAAGCTAGCAGAATCAAAGTTGAGGAATAGGATAGGCAGCATATGCAGTCTTCAAGGGATGGCAGACTTCTAGAAAATTCAATCAGTTACATCGGCATCAAGGGCTTGATAGCTGCTGTTGATTTGATCCAGGACTGATTCATTTTGATAAAAGTCAGCTGGTCAACAGAGTCTGTGGATAGACGCACTCTTTTGTCCATCACAAAACCTCCAGCAGCACTGAATGTCTGTTTGAAAAGCACGCTGGAAGTAGGACAGGCCAGTAAGTCCACTGCATACTGAGCAAGTTCTGGCCAGTGGTCCATCCTCAAGACCCAGTAACCCAGTGGATGCTCAGTTGGAAAGGTAGATAATAATGCACCATATGATGGAGACCCTGCTGATGGTTGCATAAACCTAACAGCCCTACGTGCTGCTGAGGACTAAAGAACTGTTTAAAGACTTTAGTCTGCCAGCCGCCTTCTCCACCGCTCCTCCTTTGGCTGAACAATGCCTCAGAAACACGTCCAGAGAATGTTATCCTCCCAGTGTCTGGAAAGGTGATACACAAAGTTTTTTTCAAGGCCTCCTCAAGATGTTTTATCATCTGCTCCCTCTGCTAAGGCAGGATGAGCTCTACAACTTTACCCTTGTAATGTGGATCAAAAAGGGTTGCCAGTATTACCAGTATATATCCCTCTCCCCCCGAATGCTCGGGTCCTTTCGCAGGCTTTGCAGAATCAGGGAGCCCATGTAATGTAAGTTTGAGGAGGCATGAGCTTCTGAGTCCTTTGGGTCACTAAGGATTACATTGTCAGGAGCAACCTCTCCGCAACCACGTACCACTCCTGGGGTTTCTGGGGAATGAAAACCATCCCTTGAAGATTTCTGTATGCTATCCTCTGCATCCATGCTGTCACAATCCTCCTACCCCTCATCCTCCTCTTCCTCCTGTTTGTTTTGTGTCCCTGCAGGCATGATATCTGCATAAAGGGGGCCTTGTGAGGAAAGGAAGTCCTCCCGCTGTTCTACCTCAAGTGCCCTGTCCATGATTCCATGAAGGGTGTGCTCCAGCAGGTAGACTAGAGGGATAGTGTCACTGATGCATGCATCGTCCCGTCTCACCATCCTTGTGGTCTCCTCAAATGGTGACAGGACAGTGCATGCATCTGGCGTGGCAAAAAAAGCCAAGCTCCTCTGAGCCTGTCCTTGTGCCATCTCACACTGGTACTTATTGGCCCTCTGCTGTGTGTGCAGCAGCTGCAGCATTGCCAATGTTGAGTTCCACCTGGTGGGCTGATCAAAAATGAGGCGGTTGGTGGGCAGGTTGAATTCCCGTTGAATGATAGCTGAGCACTAGCATTGTATGAACGCCAGAAATGGCCACAGACTTTTCTGGCCTAACTTAGGAGATTTTGGAAGCCCGGGTATCTGGTCAAGAAATGCTGCACCACCAGATTCAGGGCATGTACCAAGCATAGAACATGTGTCAAGTGTCCCTGTCGGAGGGCGGAGAGAAGGTTGGTGCCATTGTCGCATACAACCATTTCTGGCTCAAGCTGTCGTGGCGTCAACCATCTCTGAGGCTGCCCCTGCAGAGCTGACAGAATCTCTGGAGTTTGTAACTTCTCTGGACAACCTAGCACTGATCTCTATTTTTGTGCCTTGGTTTGATGTAAGAACCTACATTTACAATAATAGATATCTGTTAATCCTAGTAGCCAGACTATCAACTAGATCCCTTATATAATTAATTTGTATAAGTGGGTTATAGTCATCTCTTAATTTTACAAGTGAAGCTAGCGATCGGTGTCTTGGTTCCACTTACTCCCTGTGTCCGCCCAAAGCCAGTTTTTTGTTTTGTTTGCATGGAAGAGAAAATGACTGTCTGTATAAGGTCCTGACGAAGCTTACTGCGAAACGTGTTGACCCTTGAGCAGACGCACTTTTCATATCCTCGCATTTCTCGATCTGTATTGTATTAATTTTTATGTGCATACATGTACTTATGGTTATTAGTCATGTTAATTTGCATATATGTTTGGTGATTAGACCATATGTTCGGTCAGTCTCACCATTTTAATGGTTCATCGATTTTAACTATTGAATTAATAAATATGTTCTTTTATATACCTTTTGTCTTAGCCTATCTCATGATGTGCCCTTAAAGTCCACACATATTTGCAGTTGTCTCCTACAGATGTTGTCCTTTTGATAAAAAAGAGTCCTCCGGTGATTAACTTGACAAAAGGCCATAATCCAAAGTGAGTGCAGATAGCACAATTCGTGATGCCAGAGAGACTGGCTGTTTTGAAATGAGTCCCGCCCAGCGTCACGCTGGCATGACGGAAAAGGGGAGGAGCATCCTCCCCGGAGCAGCAAAAGCCACTCAAGGAGGCAGCAAAATCCCTCGCCTAATGTCAGCCGGGATGGTCAAAATTGTGTCGGCATGGAGACACCAATAGGCGTCAAGTGTACGGCGTGTGGGCGTGGCACCGATGAGAAATATGGCAGACCCGCCCAGTCCCCCACACCATCAAGGGTGAAAAAAAGAGGGGGGGGAAGAGAAGGCACCCATGCGCATCGCAGCTCCCGAAGACAGACAGAGCGCCCCTCCAATGCAGATCCCTCACATTATGTGGGTTACAAGATGTGTCCCATAAATCACATGGTGGGAAAAAACCTCTCCGGGGTCCACCTCGGACATAGGGGTAAAGATAGTATAAAACGGTCCTAGGCTAGAGAATGGATACCTCCATCCCTGTCAGCAATAAAAAGGGGAAAGGGTTTGGGACTTTAAATAAAACGTATGCTGGATACGTCTCCATCCCTAAATCAATGAGAAGAAAAGGGTTTGATTGGGACTTTATATGAGGCATGTTGGCATCCAAAAAATAGTCAATGATTGAAAAAACTGTGTATATATAATCGCCACAATTGCCCTATATATATATATATATATATATATATATATATATATATATGTATATATATATATATCTATATATCTTTATATCTATATCAAAGTATGGTCTATACTGAACTGACCAATAGATACTAATTTGCCATATATATATATATATATATATATATATATAATGTAGATATCAAAGTATGGTCTATAGTGAACTGACCGATAGATACTGAATGGCCTAATATATACTCAATTGCCCTATATCTATATATACATATAAATGTATGGTCTATACTATGGTATATGGTCTATTGCATATATTGCACTGCTGAATATACTTCACTATCTGATCTCTTAAATTGTAAAAAACACAAATCTTGCTCCCTGCCTAACTGACTGCTACTAGCAATGTCTTAATAAGACTACACTGCTGACTACACTACACTGTTTGATAAACTGCAAATCACTTTCCTCTCCCTGCCTCATCCACTTCCTATCTCGCCCGCACAGTCACACACTACACGCTGCTGCTGTGTGAGCGGCCTTTATATAGTGTGGGGCGTGTACTTAGCCCCTGAGCCATGATTGGCTAAAGGCAGCCTGCCTTTGTCCAATCATGGCAGAGATGATTTGATTGGCCAAAGCATGGAGGTCAGAGTGCCTGCTTTGGCCAATCACATAATGCACTGCCCGCGCGTGCGCGCAGTGCATTATGGATGCGGGTGCTCAAATTTTCCATGAAGAAGCACATTTGTTCGTCATTCGACGATAACGCAAACAGCCAATGTTCGAGTCAAACTTACATTCAACTCGAACTCGAAGCTCATCCCTAATGTAAAATCTGGCAGGCTGGTTGTACCCAAGTTGATTGGTAAATTACATTCAGCCTGCCAATACATGGTTCGAATCTCGGCCTGTTCCTGCTGAACTGGTGGAGATTTGAAGCGTCTATGGCCGACTTAAAGAGTGTACAGAGAGGGGATCAGATGCACCCCTAGTTATTCTAACGTGTTTTATAACACAAATGAAAAGATAGAAAATGTTATATCTATTGTATCATATTTGACACTCTTGGATTTTGAAGGACTTTCATGGTTTCCAGAGACAACGTGCGGTCATGGTGTGTATAGGTCAGATGAGGGAGGCCATGGGAGTGGTGAGGGGGTTTCTGTAGAACCGGCTCAGTGGGTTCTCTCTGGAATGTGTCCCTGTGTGGAATGAGGACTTTCAGCATTGTAGATTCCAAAGACAAAGAAATAGTTTTTATCTCATAAAAACAGAAGCTTGCTCTTCACCTGAGATACCAAGATTCCACGGGTAACCTAAAAACCTCCAGAGAGTCATTTCTATGTTCTACTCCACTATTCAATCCAGAGAGATACAAATGGAAACACTGTAGAAGGATTTCTGAGGATACTTTGCATCAAGTTTGTGTAGCAAACATCTGCAGGCTCAGTTTACAATTGTGGTTGGGGAACAATAAAAACAGGTGGTTGATCCACATTTTTTATCCTCTAATTGACGCCCCCCCCCCCCCCAAGCTGTAAAGGCAACATTTTGGGGGTGAGCACATGCTGCGGGTGCGATTTGTATGTGTATAGCCAGCTAAAGGTCTCATTCCCCCCCGGGCAGTGAGACCTGCAATCTATGAATGGGTCCTGGGTTTATGTGGCCTGAGCCAGCAAGTGCACAACGAATTAATAATTCAATGGATAACATGAATGGGCCTTAACCACTTTACCACCGGAGGATTTTGCTGTCTTACGTCTGGGCCACTTTTTGCGATTTGGCACTGTGCAAATTTAACTGACAATTGCGTGGTCATGCAACGCCGTACCCAAACGAAATTTACATCCTTTTTTCCCCACAAACGGAGCTTTCTTTTGGTGGTTTTTGATCACCTCTGCGATTTTTATTTTTTGCGATATTAATAAAAAAATGCGACAATTTTGAAAAAATAACAATATTTTTCTACTTTGACAGTTAAAAAAATATCCAAAATACAGTATTCAATTTTTGTCATATATTTTGGCCAAAATGTATTTAGCTACATGTCTTTGACAAAAAAATCCTCAATGAGCGTATTTTTAACCGCTTTAAGTTTACCCCATTCCTGACCAGGCACTGTGTTAATTTAATGGACAATTGCGCGGTCATGCGACGCTGTACCCATATTAAATTGACGTCCTTTTTTCCCCCACAAATAGAGCTTTCTTTTGGTGGTATTTGATCACCTGTGCGATTTTTACTTTTTGTGCTATAAACAAAAAAAGAGCGACAATTTTGAAAAAATAACAATATTTTTCACTTTTTTTATATGAAATTCCCCCCCAAAAATATGTAAAAATCAAAATTTTTTAACATTTTAGACCAATTTGTTTTCTGCTACATATTTTTGGTAAAAAAAAAATCGCAATAAGCGCATTTTGATTGGTTTGCGCAAAAGTTATTGCGTTTACTAACTAAGGGAAAGATTTCTGTTATTTTTGGTGTTTTTTTTTTAACGAGTAATGGCGGCGATCTGCAATTTTTTTTTTTTTTTTTTGCGGGACTGCGACATTGCGGCGGACAGATCGGACCCTTGACTGACAGTTTTGACACTTTTGGGGGTACCAGTGACATTACTACAGTAATCAGTGCTATACATATGCACTGTTACTGTAAAAATGACACTGGCAGGGAAGGGGTTAATTTTTATTGGAGAGGGAGGGGTTAATGTATGCCTGGTGCTTACTGATGTGTGTGGGGGGAGGTGACTGAGTGACACAGGGACAGATCGCAGGTTCAGCTATTCTGAACCCTGCAATCTTACCCTGCCTGTCACTTAGGAGATCCACACACTTTGTTTACACAAGTGGGCGGATTTCAACACTAGATCCCCGACGATCGGGGAAGAGCAGCGGTGATCACCGCCGCTCCTCCCCTGGCCCGACTCCCGCTGTATCTGAATACGTGCGCCGCCGAGAGAAGGGAATGTTTGGTGATGTAGGTCTAGACGATAACGAGCCACTGAGACGCAGTAGCAGCACAGTGAGCAGACGTAAAGTGGTTAAAGTGGGATTAGATCCAAAATAAAACATTTATTATATTAACGTTTACCAATTCTTAGATGTGATGGCTGCATTCCTTTTAAATTTTTTTTGCTTTCTTTCACTTGGTCATCTGGCCAGTATGCGTTGTTTTTCAAAAGAACAAGCTGTCCTACAGGGATGAGTCAAACCATTTACCACTGACAGGGGTCCTTACAATGATCAGCTTTTATTTATTTATGTAAAACCTTTATCCCAAAAAGAATAAAACTGTTTTCTGTAACTGATTATAAAGTGTGAGCTGGAGTTTGACCTCCTCCATTTGTTAAATTTGTTAGTCCATTCAACACTTCCCTTCCCCCAGATTAGCAATGCTGCTATCCAAAGATGCCCCCCGTGCTCTTTCATCCAGAGTGGAGGCACTGTAATACAGGAGGTGTGTTACTGGCCAGATCATAAGGTGAAAACAGAGGGGGAAAAAGGCTAAAAAACAAAACAAATGCAGCCACCACATCTAATGATCGGCTTAGCTGCAATATATTACATTTTTGGTTTTGGGTTTTAAATACGATCAGGTTACAGCTATATGGGAAATTTTTAGTAGTTTAACAGTATATACTTGCCAACTATAGTATATTTATTTTACAAAAAATTGTATTTAATTAAAAAAAAAAAAAAAAATACAGGTTTAACAAGTATAACAATGGCACACTCAATGTAAACATTGTACATAGTGCAAGTTGACAAATGTGTTACAGAAATGCATGCAGAGTGTAAACCAATCTGATCCCATAATTAGGATATATCCAGGGGTGGGTAGGGGGTGGAAAGGGAAGGTAAGATGTAAGCAGGGCCGGTGTAACGTTAAAAAACCATACCCCGTGAAGAAACCATACCCTCGTCACTTCCTGTCTGAAACAGCTGAGCAGCGCAGCAGTGCGCATGCTCAGAGCCCCGGATACGTAATTGAACATGAAAGAATTTGAGAAGTGCGCATGCTCGGTGGGCATGACATTATCACGGCACTGTGTCTAAAGTTATACTTGCGGCGGGTACATTAAAACACTTCGGCTGCAACATCAATCATCTCCTCTGCTATCGCTGTAACTTCCCTCATCTCCGGTAATAAATATAAAAGCGGTGGCGGGTGTATGAGATGTAAATGACGGCAATCGCGGCTCCGTGATCCGCTTTTATATTTATTACCGGAGATGAGGGAAGTGACAGCGGAAGGAGCGGAGATGACTGATGTTGCAGAGGAGGTGTTTTAATGTAAGCGCCGCAAGTTTAACTACCGTGAGAAATCCATACCCTCCGTAGGTGCACCGGAAGTGACGAGGGTATGGTTTTCTCACGGGTATGGTTTTTTCACGGAACACCGGGACAAGGGGTGGGCAGAAGGATCGATTGTCCTGGGCACAATGGTTTATTGCAGGGAGGGGGGCGCCTTGACCCTAACCCTAAGGGAAGGGGGGGGGGCGCAGTTTGGCGTTGGATGACCAACTGGGTGTAGGTGCAATCTCAATACTTGAAAATATAGATTTTTCACTGCCATAGCAGTTCTGTGTATTCATCTAAAATTGGGGTTGAACTATTAATCATAGGGATGATATGGTTAGAATCAAAAGAAATGAGGAGATTTGGGAAAGGATTGATGGTAACAGAGAGAGCCAACTACAGTATACTTCTAATAACAGACACAGGTGTCCATGGTCTAGTCCCCCATATTTGTCTATTTTTGTAACCCATTTGTTCAATAAAATGTATACTTTCCTGCATTTTAGATTCATGTGTGACATGATAAAGGGTCAGACCACATATAGTTGACCAAAGAACATATGGAGTCTGGTGATTGCATCATCCTGAAACCATTCATATGTTAAGCAAACTTGTATTGATCACATTTTCTGGTGTTCTGGCTGTATCTAGCAATTATTGATCAGTTTTTCAATTTATTAATTAGTTGTGACTGATTTTCTGGGAGGCAGATATGAAAGTGTCAGTAGCCCGGGCAGCACACAGCCTTATAAGCAAGGGAATCCGTGCATTTACTGATCCCATAGTACTTCTGCCAATGGTGAGGACACAAAGGTCAGACCTAGCAAGAGGCAAAACTGAGAATTCAGCGTTCCTCTCTTCTGCTCTTTCCTTTTCTTCCCTTTTTCTTTTTTGTTCCTTCACTTTACTTAATTTTTTTACTTACCCTTGTTTTTTTGTTGGCTCCCTTAACTTCCTCTCTCTTTTTCCAATTCTTTCCTTACCTATACTTTGCTATATTCTATCTTTCGTTTTTCTTATGATTTTTTTATTTTATTTATTTTTCCTCTCTTTTTTTCCATCCCTTCCTTTCCTCTGTCTTTCTTTTGTCCACTCGTATTTTCTTGCCTTGTCCTTTCTCATTTCCTCTGCCCTATATGCTTCCCTTTTCCTTCTCTCCACCTTTCTTTCTTTCTTGCATTCATTGTTTCTTTTCCTTTATCTTTTTATCTTTTACTTTCCTTCCTTAGTGCCTTTCCTACCCATTTCTTAGTTTGTTCTATTTTCTTCCTTTTTTTCTCCTTTCCTTTCCTTTCCTTTCCTTTCCTTTCCTTTCCTTTCCTTTCCCTTTCCTTTCCTTTCCCTTTCCTTTCCTTTCCCTTTCCTTTCCCTTTCCCTTTCCCTTTCCCTTTTCTTTTTCCTTTTCCCTTTTGCGTTTTCCCTTCCTTTCCCTTTCCTTTCCCTTCCTTTCCCTTCCTTTCCTTTCCTTTCCTTTCCTTTCCTTTCCTTTCCTTTTCCCTTTTGCTTTTCCCTTCCTTTCCCTTCCTTTCCCTTTCCTTTCCCTTTCCTTTCCCTTCCTTCCCTTTCCCTTCCTTTCCTTTCCCTTTCCCTTTTCCTTTTCCCTTTTGCTTTTCCCTTCCTTTCTTTTCCTTTGCTTTTCCTTTCCTTTCCCCTTTCCTTTCCTTTCCCTTTTCCTTTTCCTTTCCCTTTCCCTTCCCCTTACTTTCTTTTTTTGTTAAAAGTTCCTATTCTTTTTTCCTTTTCTAACCTGTCTTTTTTTTTTTTGTTTGTCTTTAATCCCTTTTTCACGCCTTTCCTCCCATTGTTTTCTTTTCTTTCCACCCTTTTCCTTTGCTGTCTTATTTTTTTCCATTTCGTCCCCTTTTTATTCCCTTTTTTTTCCTTGCATTTTCTTTCTTTTTCTTCCTTTTTTCCATTTTCTTTTCTTTACTTTTTTCTTTTACTTTCTTTTCCTGTTTGTTTTTTCCCTTTCCTTTCTTTGCTCTGTTTTCTATTCTACTCGAATTCATTTTTCCCCTCTATTTTCTCTGTTCCTTCCCATTTCTTTCCCATCCTTCCTTTACTCTGTCCCCTTCCTTTTTCTGTCCCCTTCCTTATCCTTTACTTTCCTTCCTCACTCTTTCAATTCTCAGTTTCCTTTCCTTTTTATTTTCTTTCTTTTACTTTCCTTCTCTGTTTCTCTTTCTCTGTTCCCTTCCTTCCTCTCTCTTCCATTTCCTTCCCCCCCCCCCCCTCTTTCTATTCTCTATGTCTTTATTTCTTTTCCCTCTCCTTCTAACGCATTTCCCTAATAGTTCATGAAGATTAGGCAGAATCTCCTATAAAATGAGTCACAAATTAACTTCTTGTTGGCGCAGAGCCCATGGTGTACTCCATGCCCGTATTACATGTTCCAAGCTACAGTTTTTATGGCCAGATTCCTGGAATCTTTGTACCTTCCCAATAGCTTGTAAAAGGTAAATTCTGTCCTATATTCTCTTCTTCCCTCCTCCTGCCATGTGATTCAGATGGTGTAGCAAACATTTCAAATATTTGTATGTAGGAATATAAATTTGCCCTTATTTCCCCTTTGCATCCCCGAAACCAAGACAATGATTCTGTATTCTGAAATGTTCACCTAGAAAAAAATTCGATGCGACTATTTGACTTTTTATTAGCTAGTTTTCGGTTTGCTTTCATTGTATATTTTACATACAGTTATAAATGACTGAATTAGAAAACGAATGTAGCCACCATATCTATGAAATGCAAAGCAGCAATATATTACTTTTTGGTTTTTATATTTAGAAACGCTTTCATCTGAATGCCATATCAGGTGCAAAGCAGCAGTTAAGCCCAACCTCTAAAAGCTGTATTACACACTCCTGAGTTTTTTTTTTTTTTTTTTTTATTTGGACCCCCAGGAGGTTTATGCCATATTGTTCTAGTATGCACCACATATTAGCACTAGACATATGCAGAACTGAAAAATCCATTTAGTTTAGCTTCGGACAGATTCGTTATGTTACTAGTTTGGTTTGGTTTAATAAATCATTTAGTATGGGTTTAAAATTAGTTTAGTTTAATTTCGTTTTCATTAAATTTAGTTTCATTTATTAATTTTCTAACAAATTCCAAATTTACGTTCGAATTTGGATGGGGGATAAATGATTGACCAATTGGAATTTTATGTGAAGAATAGCTGGTTGTAAAGAAGTGGACCGGAAAGGCGGCTGCCGCATCCATAACAACCTATGGCTTCCCCACTGACAACTGAAATGAAAAACAAAACAATACCGATGTCAGGGAAGACATGTCCATACAGGTGGAGGTTCGCAGCGCATATATACGCGCATGCGCAAGCCAGCACCTGTTTAGGCAAAATTACATGGTTGTGGACCAGGGAATTGGCGAAGGCAAACGTGCATTCGCACTCAGGCATATGCCTGCGTGCCTGTCACTAATGCTGGCGCCAGGCGGGCTATTTAAACTGGCTGCAGTATGGACTTGTTGCTGTTTGGTCTGCAGCTTCTGGTGTTATTCCTGTTTCCTGTTCTGACCTCTGATTCTGATCCGGCTTACTCCCGACTAATGTTTGTCTGCTTAATACCCCGACCTCAGCTTTTTTTTGGATTCTTCTTCTGCCTGCTGTTTCTGCTCGATCTACCTGAACATAACCGACCCGGCTCGTCTGACTCTGGACCTGCACTTCCAGTATGTTTCAGCTGCTTCTTCAGTCTGCCAAGCTCTGTGCCAGCTTACCTACCACCAGCCTGTCTGCTGCACATCCTCCTGCTGATTGCTGCCAGGCCGATTACTGGACTGATTACAGGCGCTCCTACATCACCGTGCTCTGGTGGCTGCTGTCTCCATATCAGTAACCCCCGAGCCGGTGCTGTACGGGAGGCTCTACTCTACACGTCAGGCTCACTGACCAGGTACGCAGGGGAGGACTGGGCCAGGAGGCTGGGGGGCAATTGCCCCCTGGGCCACTCTGATGCCCGTTAAAAAGGCTGCACCTTTTCTGCTACAGACATTCCTAAAGGATTCCTGGTGAAGAGAAATAAAGTCCCTGCCGCTGACCTACTGAGTGTGGGTTGAAGACAAGGACAGAGCGCAGGCCTCCTCCCTAGCATGGATGTGTAAACTGTGTCTAAGCAGAGGCTGGTTTAATGCCCCACTGAAGACTCTCCTCTCCCCCGGGCAGCCCCAACCAAGCTGTCCCAGCTTCCCTCAACTGCCCCCTGCTGGCCAGGTCAGGAACCGTGATTCAGCCGGTTTGTAGAGAGTATCGGGAGCAGAGCTTCAGCCTGGAATGGGGGTCAGGAGGACGACAGGAAGAGGGAGAGTGGGAGCGGGGCCGAGTCGCTGCACCATGGGCCTCTGGTTTGTACTTGTCCCCTGGGCTGAAAGTTGCCAGTCTGCCCCTGCAGGTACGTGACAGCTGGCAATAGAAAATTCAGGAAAAAAAAACAGCGTGGGGTCCCCCCAATCCATACCAGGTGTTTCCCACCCCCTTTCCTTGCCTGCCAGGCTGCGTACTCAGATAAGGGTCTGGTATGGCTTTCGAGGGACCGATATGATTTTGATAAGATTTGCACAAAGCAAGGTCCATAAAGACATTAATGAGGGATTTTGGGGTGGAGGAACTTGACTGGCCTGCACCTCAACCTGATAGAACACCTTTGGGATGAATTAAAGTGGAGATTGCGAGCCAGATATTCTCGTTCAACATCAGTGCCTGACCTCACAAATGTGCTTCTGGAACATTGGTCAAACATTCCCATAGACACACTCCTAAACCTTGTGGACAGCCTTCCCAGAAGAGTTGAATTTGTTATAGCTGCAAACTCAATATTGAACCCTACGGACTAAGACTGGGATGCCATTAAAGTTCATGTGCATGTAAAGGCAGGCATCCCAATACTTTTATCATTAAAGTGTATGTATCTCACGAGCGTATAAACAAGAAAGGAAAAAAAAAAAAGTAATTAAATTTAGCATAACTCAATTGATCACAGTCTATTGGTTCCTCCAGTCTACAAGGGAGACACCCAAAAGTTTATATACCAATAAAAATATAATTTGTTCTCTCATCTGCCAAGGAGCCAAACTTCTGTCGGAATTTTCAAGATAATTTACAACCTCCGTGACTAAGTGACTTGTGAACTTTTACGAATCTGGCCTCTTGCTTGTTCATATTTGATATATCTTTAATGATGAGTCATTTGTAAAAGTATGTATTATTTTCATCCCTAAGGCTTCATTTAGATCTCTGCCATGTGGGAATGTCTTTGTTCCCGCTCGTTTCTGCATTGCACGAGATCGCAATTTACACCGATATGGGCTAAACAAGATAAATCTATGCATGTATAGCTTGGCTCATAATTCTTAGCTCTAGAGTCCTCCTCAGGTAAGAAACATCATCATCATCAGCATCACACCTATATGAGTTTAGTGGACATCCACTTCCAAAACCATTGCCAATAAAATGGAGTTGGTCACCTCTTTGTGATTATAACATCCTCCAATCTTCTGTGAAGGCTTTTCTGAAGATTTTGGAGTGCGTCTGTGGGAATTTGTGCCCCGTTCAGCCAAAAGAACATTTGTGAGGCCAGGTACTGATGTTGCATTAGAGGACCTGGCCCACATTCTGCGTTCCAATCCATCCCAAAGGTGTCTGGTAGGGTTGAGGTCAGGGCTCTGTATAGGACACTTGAGTTCCTCCACATCAAACTCATCAAACCATGTCTTTACGGATGGTGATCAGTAGAGTTATGATCATGTCTCTGTGTAGGACACTTGAGTTCCTCCACATCAAATTTATCAAGCCATGTCTTTATGGATTGTGAGCAGTAGGGTTGAGGTTAAGTCTCTGTGTAGGACACTCGAGTTCCTCCACACCAAACTCATCAAACCATGTCTTTATGGATGGTGAACAGTAGGGTTAAGATCATGTCTCTGTGTAGGACACTTGAGTTCCTCCACATCAAACTCATTAAGCCATGTCTTTATGGATTGTGAGCAGTAGGGATGAGGTCAAGTCTCTGTGTAGGACACTCGAGTTCCTCCACACCAAACTCATCAAACCATGTCTTTATGGATGGTGATCAGTAGGGTTATGATCATGTCTCTGTGTAGGACACTCGAGTTCTTCCACATCAAACTCATCAAACCATGTCTTTATGGAACTGGCTCTATGAATGCAAAAAACTCAAAAACTATCTGCGCAGTCACTAAACACCAATATTGTGGAAAATCCCACAACAAACCTAATTGCTGCATGCATACAGTACTTACACTCGCGAACACAAAATTAAATTTAAATTTAAATTTAAAAATTGCAGCGCTGTACCCACACTCACTCTAAGTACTGTACTGCCCAATACTGCCCTGTAGGGGGAGGCGGAGATAGAGAGGACTCAGAAAGCCACCTCCTCCTTCCACTGCTTCCACTTCATTGTCCTTACCGTGTGCCTGCTGTACCGGTATGAAAAAATTGGTGGAGGAGCAGCAACAGTTCAGTCTAATCTGACAGGCTTTCTCAACCAGCATGCCATAGCACCCCTGATGACCTTGGATGGCACTCTGCTTGAGAAAGGCTGGTCTAGAGTGCATTTGTGTACTATAGGGTTAATAGTACCCTTCACTGGAAACACCCAAACTCAAAAATATGATTGGGGCCCTCATTCGTTTGGCCATATAGTGCAAGTACAGTAAAAAAAAGAAACTTGAGAAAAAGTTAGGGGCAAGTAACCATTCAAAAGGTTAGCCACTAAATCTCCAGGTGCTGTACAGGATACAACTGTTTCCCAACATGACTTTTCAGCTACCGGTTGGCCTTACATGATACATCATAATGAGAGTTGTAGTTCCACAGCAGCTGGAGATTTATTCATTTCTTGATGCTGGTGTACATACAAAATACCTTTAGCTGTCTCATGTGAAAGGATTTTTAAAGTAGACAACATTTACATCAATAAAAGGGAGTAGAACAGATATGTTTTCTTGGGTTCCAAAACTTGGGCACCATGTTAGGTGCTCCCCCATTTCATCTTCATGTATTGGATTTCTATTATACTGAGTTTTTTTGGGGTTTTTTTTTTTTTTTTGCAGTGAGAACTTTAACAACAGAATATGCCTGTACCCTAAATCGGAGCACAATGGGCAAACCTAAATAGGGTTGTATTACCATGAGATAATATAAAGCATTTGTTCTATTAGGCAGACTGTTGAGGATGTCTGAAGATGATCACAACCACCACCTGGATGGTTATACGCCTATTCCTGTGTGTAGACTCTGCTAGTATAATTGGTCTTTACTAGAAGAATGGTAGGAAAGTGTAGCCAGCATTAATTGCTGGGGGTAACCAGAGTCCAGTGTTGGAGTTACCAGTAAAAGCACCCTAAGCAAAAAAAAGCAAAGGATCCAAGTTGGCAGAAAGTAAAATCAGGACAAGTTAAGTCAACAGCTCAATTTAAAAACACAGAAAAGCGTTGTACCCACAAGTCACAAAATGCTAAAATGGGCAACCTAAGCGTGACACAAGTTGCCCTTTGAGAAGGAATCTTGGCCAGGGTCAGGTTTATACTTTGTGACCTTTGACTAATTTTGTATTGTCCTTGTCAGAAATTGGATCCCTGCTGGTGGCACTGTGTATCCCACACCTGTAGGTTGCGTCCACCAGTGGGTGTGTCTCAGCAGCCCTAGCAACTAGTTATCACCTGATGCTGGCTGCCGGGAGGGTATTTACTTCCTCCTCTGCTATTCCACCTGCCTCTGTGTTTTGTCTATATGCCCCTTGATCTGTGCTCCTTGTGACCTGTTACACTGTTCCTCATCCTATCCCACCCCCCCATGCTTGAACCTGTTCCTACAGTATGTATCCTCTCCCTGTCCTGACTGGTTCTCTGCTCCTCCTGCCCGATCCTCCATGCATAGCCCTGGCTCTGTTACTGACAACTCCTCTTAAGCTGTATACAATATATTGTACCATAGTTTGATAGCTAGGTTTTCTGTTACTTAGGTTGTTGATTAGGTATGTTGTCGTTTGATTTTAGTTCACTTGTATCTTCACGTTTGCTGTGTATTTTGTTTGCTGGTGCTTAAATGGGTTTTGTTTCACAGGTAAATAAACTTGCTTAAATCATACTGTATGTCTGCTGGTTTCAGTTCCCTGAGTGCCACTATGCAGATCTAGCCATCCCTGCTGCTGGATGCCTGCATTCGGTATCCCTCATAAATTTGGTATTCTCCAATTAAATGGCTATCATCAGGAATAAGACCATATGTTGCAGCAATGAAATTCAGACCCAGGGTTTAGGGAAGAGAACCTATAAAGGACAGTAATCTTACTGCTAAAATTGGCAAACTATTGCCCTTTCCTCTTAGCATATCTGTTCCCAGTGGACAGCACCAGATTGGGTGAACTATAAGTACATTCTGCCAACAAAAATGCACAAACCGAGCTGGGAAAGCAACGAGGTCCTGCTCAAGAAGGGAGGGTAGCAGTGTTGAACCTTTGGACACACAGCAATGTGTCACTGACAGCAACATCCTGTGTGGGTGGCTGTGTACTACCCCTGAAAACTGCCATCCTAGTGAAGCACTCACTCCCACAGAAGCCCGCAGTTTAGGGGTCCCTGAGGTCTTTTCCCTTAGTTGGACCCACAGCCAGGAACACAGTCACAGTCGCTCCTTTGACTCAATTAACAGTCTAGGGGTTTGCTTTTTTTATGCATTATAACCGAACTTGAACTTGGATAGGATTATGGTACCTTTGGGATACTCCAGTAATTTTAGCAGCAATTAGAGGATTCTAATCTTCCTCCTATTATTGTAAGCAGAGCCCTTGCAAAAGCTAATAGTAGACTGAGCGGGAGGTTGTAGTTCTGGTGTCCACCAGTGTGTGTCTCCCTGCATCCAGCAGACTCCAGTAGTCTGTCTCCACCTGATGCTGGCTGCTGGGTGGATATTTAGTCCCTCTTCTACTATTACACTGCGCTTCAGTGTTTGCTTTGCTAGGCAGATACCGCTTGCCATTTATCCTGCTCCTGATCTTGCTCTTGCCCTGTATTCTGCTGCCTTATATCTGCTCTCTTTGTTCCTGATCCCAGTCCTGGTTCTCTCCTCCTCCTTGCATCTCCGATATTACACTATTTATCCATGCTCCCCATTTTTGTACATATTATACAGTATATAGTTAGTTTGTTAGTTAGGCTTCCTGATAGTTAGGTTGCTAGTTAGGCATTTTGAATATATGGTTATGGTTCACTTGTAAATCCACATTGGCTGTGTTTCCTGTTTGCTGGTGTTTTGATGGATTTAGGTTTCACTGTAAATCAAATCTTACTTAAAGCACGCACAGTCTGATTTTAGTTTCCTAAATGTAGCCACACAGATCTGGCCATCTCTGCTGCTGATCCCTGACAACAACTACTAGAAGATGGTCGCAATCTGTAGAAAATGATCATAGAGAAAAGATTGGGACCCAACTCATATCTTGTCAGTTATAAATCATATTGGAAGAAAGACCACGTTGCCCTTGCTCTCTGTATGGATTGAAATCTGGATAAAACCTCCATTACTGGATGAAACAATGGCTGTGTCCATCTCTCCCACCCTTCTTCTGCTGTTTATTGCTAAGATATAGGTTCTCTTTACATATGCTTCATAAAAAAAAAAAAAACTACAAGTCATACTTCTGGGGTGTGATGCATGTGCAATTCTTAGAAAGTTTAGGACAATATCACATAAGATTGCTTCTAATGAATCAGAATCCACTGCCCAATGCCCATGGTGAAGTGATTTTTATTGAGGGAGTTATTATAGAATAATTCTACTATAAAATCTTTATCTGGCTCTATAAAATAATAACTTGTGAAACTGTCACCTAATTATTAGATGGTTACAAACAGTCTATAAAATATGGGCCATGGAATGAATGATTTACCCTAACTGGTATCTCATTTGTGGATGACAACAGATACAGCCCTGGCATCCCTTTGAAACCTTAATGGAAACACTGACTCTAACCCTTATAATAAATACAATCCTAGCACTAACCCTAATGTTAACTCAATCCCTAGTACTAATCCTAATGCTAACCATGGGGCTAACTCTAATGTTAACCCTAACCCTAGCACTAATCTTAATGTTAACCCAAACCTTAGTGCTCACCCTAATGCTAATCATGGGGCTAACTCTAATGTTAACCCTAACCCTAGCACTAATCTTAATGTTAACCCAATCCCTAGTGCTCACCCTAATGCTAACTATGGGGCTAACTTTAATGTTAACCCTAACCCTAGCACTAATCTTACTGTTAACCCAAACCTTAGTGCTCACCCTAATGCTAACCATGGGACCAACTCTAATGTTAACCCTAACCCTAGCATTAATCCTAATGTACTAATCCTAATGCTAAACATGGGACTAACTCTAATATTAACTCTAACCCTAGCACCAATTTTAATGTTAATCCAAACCCTAGTGCTCATCCTAATGCTAACCATGGGGCTAACTCTAATGTTAATCCTAACATACTAACCCTAATGCTAAACATGGGATTAACTGTAATGTTAACTCTAACCCTAGCATTAATCCTAATGCTAAACGTAGGACTAACCCTAATGTTAACCCTAACCCTAGCACTAATCCTAATGTTAACCCAAACCCTAATGCTAACCATGGGGCTAACTCTAATGTTAACTCTAACCCTAGCAGTAATCCTAATGCTAACCAAGGGGCTAACTCTATTGTTAACCCTAACCCTAGCACTAATCCTAACACACTAATCCTAATGCTAACCATGGGGCTAACTCTAATGTTAACTCTAACCCTAGAGTTAATCCTAATGCTAACCAAGGGGCTAACTCTAATGTTAACCTTAACCCTAGCACTAATCCTAACATACTAACCCTAATGCTAAACATGGGACTAACTCTAATGTTATCTCTAACCCTAGCACTAATCCTAATGTTAACCCAAACCCTAGTGCTCACCCTAATGCTAACCATGGGCCTAACTCTAATGTTAACTCTAACCCTAGCACTAATCCTAACATACTAATCCTAATGCTAAACATGGGACTAACTCTAATGTTAACTCTAACCCTAGCACTAATCCTAATGTTAACCCAAACCCTAGTGCTTACCCTAATGCTAACCATGGGCCTAACTCTAATGTTAACTCTAACCCTAGCACTAATCCTAATGTTAACCCAAACCCTAGTGCTTACCCTAATGCTAACCATGGGCCTAACTCTAATGTTAACTCTAACCCTAGCACTAATCTTAATGTTTACCCAAACCCTAGTGCTCACCCTAATGCTAACCATGGGCCTAACTCTAATGTTGAACAATGAAGGCTATGTGGGACTTTTAAGTGAGACACCAGCGGGTAATGCCCAGCGTCTGCATCCCTGTATCAGAAAAAACGAAAGTTGAAAGGAGTAAAAGAGGTGCATGGAAGCCAGCCAGCCCCCAGTCTGATGTACTCACCCCCCAGTCTGCCACCAAACAAGTAGACCTGTCTCATGATATAAATAAAGAACAGGGGTTTAGTTGACACACATTTGCAAACGCATGTGTAAGCTACAGGGCCATGACAAGGCACCCTGTGTTACCTGCAGTCCTAACACTTTCTAATTTGAGTGTCTCCACAATGGAAGCACATGGCTGCTCATGGATGGATGGGAGACAGGCGGGAGGGAGGCAGCCCAAACCTCCCCCAACCCACCCCCATCCATGACTGGTCTAATATATCAAAACTCTAATAGCGATGTTGTATCCTTTCAACTTTCGTTTTTTCTAACTCTAATGTTAACCCTAACCCTAGCACTAATCCTAATGTACTAATCCTAATGCTAAACATGGGACTAACTCTAATGTTAACCCTAACCCTACCCTAGCACTAATCCTAATGTTAACCCAAGCCCTAGTGCTAACCCTAATGCTAGCTATGGGACTAACTCTAATGTTAACCCCAACCCTAGCACTAATCCTAATGTTAACCCAAACCCTAGTGCTAACCCTAATGCTAACCATGGGGCTAACTCTAATGTTAACCCTAACACTAATTCTAATGCTAACCATACCACTAATCCTATAGTAAACCCTATAGTTAACACTAATGCTAACCCTAGCACTAGCCACAGTGTTAGTCATAACCCTAGCACTAACCAATTGCTAACCCTAGCACTAACCCTAATGTTGACCCTAACCTTAGCATTAAGCCTAATACTAAACATAGCAATAACCCTAATTTTAACCTTAACCCTAGCATTTATTTAATGCCAACTTTAATGTTAACCCAAGCCCTAGCACTTTTCTTAATGTTAACCATGGGACTAACCATATTATGCTCACATACAACAATATATATATATATATATATATATATATATATATATATATATATATATAAAAAATGATATATCTATAAAAAGAACAAGTGATGAATGTCACTTGCAGGTGACCACAGTAAGCAGTATTAACCAAAATCCAGTGAAAAAAAGTGTGAAAGACAATTAATAAATAGGTGCCAAAAAAAAATATCAGAAGTGGCCACAATATCTGGTAGAACAAAAGTCCAGTGCAGAAAAGGTGAGTATCAAAAAAAAATAATTAAAAAACACAGTTCTTAACCAGTTCTGGACCGGAAGGATTTGCCCCTTAACCAGTTCCTACCCGCCCGCCGTCAAATGGTGGCAAAGCGGTGCTTCCATTGTTCTGGGAAGCCGTCTAATAACGGCGCACCAGAACTGCCTCTCTTGCGCACCTGTGGGGGCACGCAGAGTGGTGATTGTGGCCGTGTTGCTAGGACCACCATCAGTGCCCATAGGGCTGCCAGTCAGTGCCCATCAGTGCCTGCTCATCTAGGCACTGATGTGCACTGACTCGCACTATGGGCACTGATTGAGGGCACTGATGGTGCTGCCCATCAGTGTCCATCAGTGCCGCCAGTCAGTGCTCATAAGTGCCGCTCGTCAGTGCCACCCGTCAGTGCCGCCTCTCAGTGCCCATCAGTGCCACCTCCCAGTGCCCATAAGTGCCACCTTTCAGTGCCCATCAGTGCCTCCTATCAGTGCCACCTATCAGTGCCACCTATCAGTGCCCATCAGTGCAGCTTATTAGTACCTCCTCATCAGTGTCACCTCATCAGTGCCCATAAGTGCCACCTCATCAGTGCCCTTAAATGCCACCTCATCAGTGCAGCCTATCAGTGCCCATCAGTGAAGGAGGAAAATTATTTATTTTTAAAATTTACTCCCAGAAAATAAGAAAACTTTTTTTTTTTCAAAATTTTCTGTCTTTTTTCTTGTTTTTTGTAAGAAATAAAAAATCCAGCTGTGAGTAAATACCACCGAAAGAAAGCTCTATTTGTGTGGAAAAAAATTATAAAAATTTCATATGGGTACAGTGTAGCATGACCGCGCAATTGTCATTCAAAGTGTGACAGCGCTAAAAGCTGAAAATTGGCCTGGGCAGGAAGGGGGTGAAAGTGCCCAGTATTGAAGTGTTTAATGACCAGGCCATTTTTGCGATTCGGCACCGTGTTACTTTAATGGAAAATTGCGCGGTCGTGCGAAGCTGTACCAAAATAAAATTGATGTCCTTTTTCCCCACAAATAGAGCTTTCTTTTGGTGGTATTTGATCACCTCTGCAATTTTTATTTTTTGCGCTATAAACAAAAAAAGAGCGAAAAAAAATAATATTTTTCACATTCTGCTAAAAGAAATTAAAAAAATCTAAATTTTTCATCCTTTTAAACCAATTTGTATTCTGCTACATATTTTTGGTAAAAAAAAAAAAAAAAAATCGCAATAAGCTTATTTTGATTGGTTTGCACAAAAGTTATCGCGTCTACAAACTACGGGAAAGATTTATGTCATTTTTATTTATTTTTTTATTTTTTTTTACTAGTAATGGCGGTGATCTGCGATTTTTAGCGGGGCTGGGACATTGCAGCGGACAGATCGGACCCCTAACTGACATTTTTGACACTTTTGGGGGGGACCAGTGACATTACTATACTGTTAACCCCTTCTCTGCCAGTGTCATTATTACAATACCAGGGCATATTTTTAGCACTGATTACTGTAGTAATGTCACTGGTCCCCCCAAAAGTGTCAGTTAGGGGTCCGATCTGTCCACCGCAATGTCGCAGTCCCGCAAAAAAAAAAAAAAAAAAACAGATCACCGACATTACCAGTAAAAAAAAAAAAAAAAAAACAATAAAAATTACATAAATCTTTCCCATAGTTAGTAGACACGATAACTTTTGCGCAAACCAATCAAAATACGCCTATTGGGATTTTTTTTACCAAAAATATGTAGCAGAAAACAAATTGGCCTAAAATGTTAAAAAAATTTGATTTTTAATTTTTTTGGGAATGTTATATAGCAGAATGTGAAAAATATTGTTTTTTTTTTTCTAATTGTCGCTATTTTTTTGTTTATAGCGCAAAAAATAAAAATCGCACAGGTGATCAACCAAAAGAAAGCTCTATTTGGGGGAAAAAAAGGACATCAATTTTATTTAGTTACAGTGTCGCACGACCGCGCAATTGATCGTTAAATTAACGCAGTGCCAAATCACAAAATAGGGCCTGGTCATTAAAGCGGAGTTCCAGCCATTTCACTCACCTGTCCAACGGTCCAGCGATGTGGCCGCCCGAAGCCTCGATCCTCTCCCTCGGCGCCAGCATCACTGCTGTGGGCACCCGGCTGTGACAGTTTGCGGCTTCACAGCCGGGTACCCACTGCGCATGCACGAGTCGCGCTGCGCGTCTTGATTGGCCGGCAATCTTCTGGGACCTCTGACATGTCCCAGAAGATTGCAGGGAGGGAGGGGGAGAGGAGAACTTCCGTTCAGGGCGCCGCAGCACCCTGAAGTGGGAGCGGGTACCTGTCAAAACTAGGTAACCACCCCCCCCCCCCCCCCAAAAAAAATGACATGCCAAATGTGGCATGTCAGGGGGTTAAGATGCCTAAAGCGGAAGTTCCATTTTTGGGTGGAACTCCGCTTTAAGGGGGAAAATCCTCCGGTCTGAAATTGGTTAACCTGTTCCGGACCGCCTGCCACATATATACTGCGGTAGGGCAGTAGGGCGGCCCGGGTGTGCAAAATCACAAACATGTACGTGATTTTGTGCACAGGATTTCGGGGGACGCACACACGCCGCCTGAGCGCCACTCCCACTGTGATTGGACACAGTGGGAGCCAATCAGCAGGTCCAGCGGCCACGATGGCTTCCGGGACTCATCGATAGTTCGGAAGAATGACAGAACGGCGGTCTGCCTATGTAAACAAGGCAGACACAAGGCAGACACAAGATCTCTCTTTTCCTCTAGTAAATCCACTTCCCCCACAGTTAGAAAGCACTCCCTAGGAGCACACTTAGCTCCTTGATCACCCCTAGTGTTACCCCCTTCCCTTCCAGTGTCCTTTATTTGCGCAAACCAATCAACATAGGCTTACTGGGATTTTTTTTTTTTTTTACCAAAAATATGTAGCTGAATACATATTGGCCTAAATTCATGAAGAAATTCGATTTTTTACATTTTTTTATTGGATATGTATTATAGCAGAAAGTAATATATACATATACATATATATATGTATATATGTGTGTATATATATATATATATATATATATATATATATATATATATATGTATATATATATATATATTTATTTATTTTCAAAATTGTCTGTATTTTTTTGTTTATAGCGCAAAAAAATAGAAACCTCAGAGGGGATCAAATACCACCAAAAGAAAGCTCCATTTGTGGGGGAAAAATACATAAATATTATTTGGGTACAGCGTCACATGTCCGCGCAATTGTCAGTTAAAACCGTATCACAAAAAATGGCCTGGTCATTAAGGGGGTAAAACCTTCCTGAGCTGAAGTGGTTAAAACACTGCATCCAGCAAGGTCTGAAACCAAGGGGTTACACAATGACTGAACGCTGAGAAATCCAAACTACTGGTCTCTGCCTTGACTGGAGGTGACATCACCTGGCTCCCCCCGACGCGTTGTGTCACTGGCACATTACTTTATCAATGGCTGGAGGCTGGGTGACAATAGCCAGGATTGTATGTATTTTGGGTTACCATAGGAACCGCAAAACAAGTGCATATAGAACATCGTTTTTATTATCGATATTCCTATATTTTTTTTAAATACATTTTTTGTATGTGAGCACTTTAATATTGGCTATATTTAGAAACCGATTCAGCGCCATTTCATATATTTTGATTAGCATTGTTTATGTATGTGGGGACACTAAAATGAATGGCAGCTTTATCCACTATATATTAGACCCCCCCCCAAACACTTCTATCATCACAGCCATGAATTATTGAACCCAGGGATGTCTGACAATTACACACATCAAAAATATATTCATAGGACAAAAACAGCCTGAGGTAAGTGCACTGGTCTCGTGCGAGGGGGGGGGGGGGACGACACGCTTACGCTTGTCACTCTGCATTGAAAGGGGGCATGCTGGCATCTCTGCATTGAAAGGGGGCACGATGATCTCTGCATTGAAGGGGGCACGATGATCTCTGCATTGAAAGGGGGCACGCTGGTCTCTGTGCATTGAAAGGGGGGCACGCTGATCTCTGTGCATTGAAAGGGGGCACGCTGGTCTCTGTGCATTGAAAGGGGGCACGCTGGTCTCTGTGCATTGAAAGGGGGCATGCTGGTCTCTGTGCATTGAAAGGGGGCACGCTGATCTCTGTGCATTGAAAGGGGGCACGCTGATCTCTGTGCACTGAAAGGGGGCACGCTGGTCTCTGTGCATTGAAAGGGGGCATGCTGGTCTCTGTGCATTGAAAGGGGGCACGCTGGTCTCTGTGCATTGAAAGGGGGCACGCTGGTCTCTGTGCATTGAAAGGGGGCACGCTGGTCTCTGTGCATTGAAAGGGGGCACGCTGGTCTCTGTGCATTGAAAGGGGGCATGCTGGTCTCTGTGCATTGAAAGGGGGCACGCTGATCTCTGTGCATTGAAAGGGGGCACGCTGATCTCTGTGCACTGAAAGGGGGCACGCTGGTCTCTGTGCATTGAAAGGGGGCATGCTGGTCTCTGTGCATTGAAAGGGGGCACGCTGGTCTCTGTGCATTGAAAGGGGGCACGCTGGTCTCTGTGCATTGAAAGGGGGCACGCTGGTCTCTGTGCATTGAAAGGGGGCACGCTGGTCTCTGTGCATTGAAAGGGGGCACGCTGGTCTCTGTGCATTGAAAGGGGGCACGCTGGTCTCTATGCATTGAAAGGGGGCATGCTGGTCTCTGTGCATTGAAAGGGGGCATGCTGGTCTCTTTGCATTGAAAGGGGGCACGCTGGTCTCTGTGCATTGAAAGGGGGCACGCTGGTCTCTGTGCATTGAAAGGGGGCACGCTGATCTCTGTGCATTGAAAGGGAGCACGCTGGTCTCTGTGCATTGAAAGGGGGCACGCTGGTCTCTGTGCATTGAAAGGGGGCACGCTAGTCTCTGTGCATTGAAAGGGGGCATGCTGGTCTCTGTGCATTGAAAGGGGGCACGCTGGTCTCTGTGCATTGAAAGGGGGCACGCTGATCTCTGTGCATTGAAAGGGGGCACGCTGGCATCTCTGCATTGAAAGGGGGCACGATGATCTCTGCATTGAAGGGGGCACGCTGGTCATTGCATTGAAAGGGGGCATGCTGGTCTCTGTGTATTGAAAGGGGGCACGCTGGTCTCTGTGCATTGAAAGGGGGCACGCTGGTCTCTCTGCATTGAAAGGGTGCACGCTGGCATCTCTGCATTGAAAGGGGGCATGCTGGCATCTCTGCATTGAAAGGGGGCACTAAGATCTCTGCATTGAAAGGGGGCACGCTGGTCACTGTGCATTGAAAGGGGGCACGATGATCTCTGCATTGAAGGGGGCACGCTGGTCTGTCTGCATTGAAAGGGGGCACGCTATCCCTTAATTACTGAAGGCCCCTTTCACACTTTTGTGACCTCAAAGTCACGCAATTTTTTACAGCGTTTTTGCCGCAAAGCAATGCCTATTACATTTTTCTATTTGAGCACCAGCCGCCACTGGTTTTATCCAGCTGCATTTACTCAGTGCAACCTATAACATCGAAGTGAAAGATAAGACACTGACATAAAAGAAAACAGAAAATAAAATAAACCCAGAAGCAAAAAACAAATGAGAAACAGATTAATTTATGTCCATTGAACGATTTATTTGTCATTACATGACGGCGCTATCGTTTGGTCTCGCGACCGTTTTTCAAAAATGGGTTTGAACGATTTTGCGACTGGTGTATGGTCAGCATAACTGCTCAACCCTACTGAGTTCTAGTTTTCTTCTCAGTTCTCGGCCTCCAGCCTTTACTTATCTTGGCTAGTGAAGAGAACAGAACTACCTGGACATCTTTATAAAAAGGAACATCAAACATTTCCTGCTTTCATTTTTATTCCAAAAACCAAAGTCTTCCTAATCTGCTTTTTTTTTTTTTTAAATGGCAGAAGCTGGTCCACTTCCAACCCCTTTAATTAAATTCAAGTTGGCAGGAAGAAAACATAAAAATCAGGATAAAAAATTTTAATAAAAAAAAATAAATAGTTCCAAGTTCTTCAGTGTTTATGCCAAGTCGCTCACTCTTGAAAAGGACATCAATTTGTGCCAATTACACCGAACGCTTGATGTAAATGCATCTAAATTTGAGATAATCCCCTTTAATTCCTATTTAATAGCCCTGAGTCACCGGTTTATTTGCTGTAAATGAATATTAGAATTGGAGAGGAGCTGGTGCAGCACAAGAGCTGTCGGTCCACAGAATTCTCACCAGTTTAAATCCCCAAGAAAATCCTAAATGTCCTACTTTGATTTTCTGACTGATGCAGCTGCAGTCCAATTACTGCGATAAGATTCTCAGCCACTGTCAGATTATACACTCTATTACCAAAAGTATTGGGACGCCTGCCTTTACACGCACATGAACTTTAATGGCACCCCAGTCTTAGTCAGTAGGGTTCAATATTGAGTTGGCCCACCCTTTGCAGCTATAACAGCTTCAACTCTTCTGGTAAGGCTGTCCACAAGGTTTAGGAGTGTGTCTATGGGAATGTTTGACCATTCTTCCAGAAGAGCTTTTGTGAGGTCAGGCAATGATGTTGGACAAGAAGGCCTGGCTCGCAGTCTCTGCTTTAATTCATCCCAAAGGTGTTCTATCGGGTTGAGGTTAGGACTCTGTGCAGGCCAGTCAAGTTCCTCCACCCTAAACTAATGCCTCGTACACATGCAACGATTGTTGGCCGTGAATTTTCGGCCATCGTCCGATCGGCCGATTGTCGGCTTGTTAGTATGATGCTTCCGACAACCGACTCCGACTTTTCGGCCAAACAAAATCTGGAGTGCATGCTATAAAATTTTTGTTGGCTGTCAACAGAACGGCCGATTTTCCGTCAGTCAGTACAGATTTTGGCAGACAAAAATCTGATGAGCAAGACTGGGCATGCTCAGAGAAGAAAAAACACACGGAAAGTAAACCAGCACATGACATCACTTCTGAAGTTGATTTTTGTTGGCCGAGAAAATTTTTGTGCAGTCTAGAGCACATTTCAACCAACACAACAACACTGGACAAAAGTCAGCCGATCAGTCGGCCGATAATCATTGCGTATGTACGAGGCTTTACTCATCCGTGTCTTTATGGACTTTGCTTTGTACACTGGTCCAAATCATTTGGTGGAGGGGGGATAATGGTGTGGGGTTGTTTTTCAGGGGTTAGTTCCAGTGAAGGGAACTCTGAAGGCATCAGCATACCAAGACATTTTGGACAATTTCATGCTCCCAACTTTGTGGGAACAGTTTGGGGATGGCCCCTTCATGTTCCAACATGACTGCGCACCATAGGATTATAGATTTATCTCTGGATGTATTCCAGAGATAAGACTATAATCCTTCCACTTTATAAAACTCCGACCACATCTGGAGTATTCTGTCCAGTTATGGTCGCCAGTCCTCAGGAGGGATGTGTTGGAGCTGGAGAGAGTCCAGAGAAGGGCAACTAAACTAATTAGGGGATTGGAAGACCTTAATTATGAAGAGTGTCTGCAATCGCTTGATTTATTCTCCCTGGAAAGGAGACGCCTGAGAGGGGACACGATAGCAATATACAAGTACCTCAACGGGGATCTCAGCACAGAAAAAAAAACTGTTCAGTCGCAACGAATGCAAGAGGACACGAGGCCATACAATGAGATTAGAGGAGAAGAGATATAACCTCAGGCTACCCAGGGGATTTCTTACAGTAAGGGCTACAAGATTGTGGAATTCTCTACCACAAGTGGTAGTAACTGCAGGAAGTATGGCTACTTTAAAAAAAATCTTGGACGTACATCTCAAGGATCAGAACATTCAGGGGTATGTGAGACGATTGCGTCCACACACACCTACACAGGTTGAACTGGATGGACTATTGTCTTTATTCAACCTCACCTAACTATGTAACTATTCTTCTCATTGATATCAACAATTGGGTATTATTCCTACCATTAAAACCAATGATGGGGCACTGATGCCAGGGCATTTTCTACTCCCACTGCCCACAGTCTGGCCCCCCTAAAGCAGGAATGACAGTAAACTGGCCCTTTGATTAGAAGGTTTGGAGACCCCTGATCTAGGGTATTAGAGACAAATATTTACCTGACACTTCAGTCTCATTGCATTATGTGGTCCAGTCTTCTCCTCTTCCAGACTGCCTTATTCACATTATACACAACCAAAATTCAATAAATAGCCCAAAGTTTGTGGACACCTGACCATTCCTATTTATATAGTCAAATGTATGTGGAAACCCTTTCAAATTTTTTTCCAGCACTGCCTTAACCCTCTTGGGCATGGAGTTCACCAGAGCTTCACAGGTTGCCAATGGAGTCCTCTTCCACTCCTCCATGATGACATCACGGAGCTGGTGGATGTTAGAGACCTTGCACTCTTCCACCTTCCATTTTAGCAAGGCAGTGGTCATCTTGGAGGTGTGTTTGGGGTCGTTATCATGTTGGAATACTGCCCTGCGGCCAGGGGCGTTGCTAGGTGAGAAAAAGACCAGGGGCTTCAGCCCGAAGGTAAATTTGATAACCCCTCCCACATTTCAAAGTAAGCCCCGCCCAAGCTCCACCCAATGCCGCTCCCCACTCAACCCTGCCCAATGCCCCACCATAAAATGTTATAAAATGTGACCACACGCATGTTAATCTGTCAACTTTCTAATCTCCACTTTTACTTGTAACTCTTCCCATAAAGCAATTAAGAGCACCAATTATGGCAATCAAGGTGCCCCATGTAGAAGCCTTTCTGGAGGCTCCTATGGAACTTCTTCAGCCATTTTGGAAATAGCAGAGGTCCCAGAACATCCACAACAAACAAGAGAAATGATTTCCCAGTAGTCTAGATGAAGCACTAACACCAAATCTTTCCAAAGTAGCTGTAACCAGAAAATGGTGAGTCAGCTCCTCTATGACTTCCTGGGAAAGTTGAACATCAAGGGCTTGTTCAAGAAACCGTGCACAAAGCAAAATTTTAAGTGCAAAATGCGGCAACCCAGAGTAACCGATCAGCATTTACGTATCTGACATCACACTAGCAAAAGATGAATTCTAATTGGTTGCCACAGGGTTTAGGGTGCCTTTGTACAGTTTCAGTAAATTAAGTTAAAAGGCTAATATGGGCTAAGGTTTCAAAAATCAGCCCTCCGTCACTCACCCACAGCCATCTGTGCAGTGGTGTACCTAGATTTGGCACCCGGGGCGGATCCTAAATCTGGCACCCCCCAAACTTAAAAATGTACAAACACCCAAAAAAATTTGTAATGTTTTCAAGAATATTTATTGTACACATTTCACAGCCCCCCCCCCCCCCCCCATCTCTCTAATCACAGTGCCCCCTTTTGCACTCTCTGCCTTCCCTGCACAGTCCTACCTTTGGCATAAACAGATCGCTGATACTATTAGCAATGTGTTTAAATTTGAGTAAGAAATTGGAGACATCCTACAGGAGATGGTCAGAGACTGCGGACGTGATACAAGAGATGTTCAGAGACTGCAGACATGATACAGGAGATGGTCAGAGACTGCAGACATGATACAGGAGATGGTCAGAGACTGCAGACATGATACAGGAGATGGTCAGAGACTGCAGACATGATACAGGAGATGGTCAGAGACTGCAGACATGATACTGGAGATGATCAGAGACTGCAGACATGATACAAGAGATGGTCAGAGACTGCAGACATGATACAAGAGATGGTCAGAGACTACAAACATGATACAGGAGATGGTCAGAGACTGCAGACATGATACAGGAGATGATCAGAGACTGCAGACATGATACAAGAGATGATCAGAGACTGCAGACATGATACAAGAGATGATCAGAGACTGCAGACATGATACAGGAGATGATCAGAGACTGCAGACATGATACAGTAGATGGTCAGAGACTGCAGACATGACACTGGAGATGGTCAGAGACTGCAGGCATGATGCAAGAGATGGTCAGAGACTGCAGACATGATGCAAGAGATGGTCAGAGACTGCAGACATGATACAAGAGATGATCAGAGACCACAGACATGATGCAAGAGATGGTCAAAGACTGCGGACATGATACAGGAGATGGTCAGAGACTGCAGACATGATACAGTAGATGGTCAGAGACTGCAGGCATGATACTGGAGATGGTCAGAGACTGCAGACATGATGCAAGAGATGGTCAGACTGCAGACATGATAGAAGAGATGATCAGAGACCACAGACATGATGCAAGAGATGGTCAGACTGCAGACATGATACAAGAGATGATCAGAGACTACAGACATGATACAAGAGATGGTCAGAGACTACAGACATGATACAGGAGATGGTCAGACACTGCGGACGTGATACAAGAGATGGTCAGAGACTGTGGACATGATACAGGAGATGGTCAGAGACTGCAGACATGATACAGGAGATGGTCAGAGACTGCAGACATGATACAGGAGATGGTCAGAGACTGCAGACATGATACAAGAGATGGTCAGAGACTGCAGACATGATACAAGAGATGGTCAAAGACTGCGGACATGATACAGGAGATGGTCAGACACTGCGGACGTGATACAAGAAATGGTCAGAGACTGCGGACATGATACAAGAGATGGTCAGAGACTGCAGACATGATACAAGAGATGGTCAGAGACTGCAGACATGATACAAGAGATGGTGAGACTGCAGACACGATACAGTAGATGGTCAGAGACTGCAGACATGATACAAGAAATAGTCAGAGACTGCGGACATGATACAAGAGATGGTCAGAGACTGCAGACATGATACAAGAGATGGTGAGACTGCAGACACGATACAGTAGATGGTCAGAGACTGCAGACATGATACAAGAAATAGTCAGAGACTGTGGACATGATACAAGAAATGGTCAGACTGCAGACATGATACAAGAGATGATCAGAGACTGCAGACATGATACAGGAAATGGTCAGAGACTGCAGACACGATACAGGAGATGGTCAGAGACTGCAGACATGATACAAGAGATGGTCAGACTGCAGACATGATACAAGAGATGGTCAGACTGCAGACATGATACAAGAGATGATCAGAGACTGCAGACATGATACAAGAAATGGTCAGAGACTGCAGACACGATACAGGAGATGGTCAGAGACTGCAGACATGATACAGGAGATGGTCAGAGACTGCAGACATGATACAAGAAATGGTCAGAGACTGCAGACACGATACAGGAGATGGTCAGAGACTGCAGACATGATACAGGAGATGGTCAGAGACTGCATACATGATACAGGAGATGGTCAGACTGCAGACATGATACAAGAGATGATCAGAGACTGCAGACATGATACAAGAAATGGTCAGAGACTGCAGACACGATACAGGAGATGGTCAGAGACTGCAGACATGATAGAAGAGCACTAGGGAGGCTGGAGAGCACAGGAGGAGCTGAAGGGCATGGGGGGGGGGCACTGGAAAGAAATAGGGGGGGGTTGGAAAGCATTGCAGGGGGGTTAGAAAGCAAGGGGGTGGAGAGCAGGGGGGGCAGGGAAAACCAGGGGGACAGAGTACGGGGGAGAACTGAAGAGCACTGGGGGGGCTGTAGATCACTGAGGGGGGAGCCAGGCAGCACAGGGGGGTGGAGAGCACTGGGGGAGTCAGAGAGCATGGGGGGGAGCTGTAAAGCACTGTGGGGAGCTGAAGAGCCCTGGGGGAGGGGGGGCTAAAGAGCACTGGTGGAGGGGGGCCTGAAGAGCTCTGGGGGGTACTGGAAAGGGGGGTGTAAAGTATGCATTTATTAGATACAGAGCAGAAAAATACATCAACATCAGCAGTTCTATGGCACATCATTCTTTGTCAGTTAAACACTCTGACCTATACATATCTGTGAACACTTGCAGATTAATATGTGCACATTATTGTAGGTATATTTGGGACAGTGGCGGCTGGTGCTCCAAATTTTTTTTTTTTGGGGCGGGGGGGGCGCAAACAGAAAAATGTAATAGGCATTGCTTTGCGGCAAAAAACGCTGTAAAAAATTGCGTGACTTTGAGGTTGCAAAAGTGTGAAAGGGGCCTTCAGTAATTAAGGTATAGTGTGCCCCCTTTCAATGCAGAGAGACCAGAGTGCCCCCTTTCAATGCAGAGTGGCCAGTGTACATGCCCCCTTCAATGCAGTGACCAGCGTACATGCCCCCAATGCAGTGACCAGCGTACATGCCCCAATGCAGAGATCAGTGTGTGCCTCCAATGTAGTGACCAGCATACATGCCCCCTTCAATGCAGTGACCAGCATACCATTCCCCCAATGCAGAGATCAGCATACCATTCCCCCAATGCAGTGACCAGCATACCATTCCCCCAATGCAGAGATCAGCATACCATTCCCCCAATGCAGTGACCAGCATACATGCCCCCAATGCAGAGATCAGCGTGTGTGACCCCTTAACTACCTGGAGCAGCAGCGGTGGCGGGCGGCTTCTTCTCGGTCCCGGTGACCGGCGGCGCGTCTCCACGAGTCCTCCCAGCAGCAGCGGCGGGCGGCTTCTTCTGAGTCCCGGTGACCGGCGACGCGTCTCCACGAGTCCTTTCGCTTCTGCCTCCTCCTCCTCGGCTAATGGCAAGGGGTTTGCCTTGCGGCCAATCAAGAAGCGCGTATTGGACGCGCTTCCTGATTGGCCAGGAGGAGGATCGGTGTGACAATAGCGAATTTTCATTCACTATTGTCACACAATGGGTGGGATCGGGACGCACTGCTCTGCGCCCCGGGTCCACCCTTTGCATCGCCCTATTAGAGCCTCTGGCTCTAATCAGGTGATGCCAAAAAAAATCCCATTGAACTCCATGCGCCCTCTGTACACCGGCCGCCACTGATTGGGGGTCTTTTACAACCTTATGGCACTAACCTTCTTCCTCCCCCCCTCAGGCACTAACCTTCTTCCCCCCCCCTCAGGCACTAACCTTCTTCCTCCCCCCCCTCAGGCACTAACCTTCTTCCTCCCCCCCCTCAGGCACTAACCTTCTTCCTCCCCCCCCTCAGGCAATAACCTTCTTCCCCCCCCCTCAGGCACTAACCTTCTTCCCCCCCCCTCAGGCACTAACCTTCTTCCCCCCCCCCTCAGGCACTAACCTTCTTCCTCCCCCCCTCAGGCACTAACCTTCTTCCCCCCACCCCCCCTCAGGCACTAACCTTCTTCCCCCCCCCCCTCAGGCACTCACCTTCTTCCTCCCCCCTCAGGCACTAACCTTCTTCCTCCCCCCTCAGGCACTAACCTTCTTCCCCCCCCCCTCAGGCACTCACCTTCTTCCTCCCCCCTCAGGCACTCACCTTCTTCCTCCCCCCTCAGGCACTAACCTTCTTCCCCCCCCCCTCAGGCACTAACCTTCTTCCCCCCCCCTCAGGCACTAACCTTCTTCCCCCCCCTCAGGCACTAACCTTCTTCCTCCCCCCCTCAGGCACTAACCTTCTTCCCACCCCCCTCAGGCACTAACCTTCTTCCTCCCCCCTCAGGCACTAACCTTCTCCCCCCCCCCCTCAGGCACTCACCTTCTTCCTCCCCCCCTCAGGCACTAACCTTCTTCCCCCCCCCCTCAGGCACTAACCTTCTTCCTCCCCCCCCCCTCAGGCACTAACCTTCTTCCCCCCCCTCAGGCACTAACCTTCTTCCTCCCCCCCCTCAGGCACTAACCTTCTTCCCCCCACCCCCCCCCCCCTCAGGCACTAACCTTCTTCCTCCCCCCCCCCTCAGGCACTAACCTTCTTCCCCCCCCCCCTCAGGCACTAACCTTCTTCCCCCCCCCTCAGGCACTAACCTTCCCCCCCCCCTCAGGCACTAACCTTCTTCCCCCCACCCCCCCCTCAGGCACTAACCTTCTTCCTCCCCCCCCTCAGGCACTAACCTTCTTCCTCCCCCCCCTCAGGCACTCACCTTCTTCCCCCCCCCTCAGGCACTAACCTTCTTCCTCCCCCCCCTCAGGCACTAACCTTCTTCCCCCCCCCTCAGGCACTAACCTTCTTCCCCCCACCCCCCCCTCAGGCACTAACCTTCTTCCTCCCCCCCCCCCCTCAGGCACTCACCTTCTTCCCCCCCCCCTCAGGCACTAACCTTCTTCCCCCCCTCAGGCACTAACCTTCTTCCCCCCCCCCTCAGGCACTAACCTTCTTCCTCCCCCCCCAGGCACTGACCTTCTTCCCCCCCCCCCCCAGGCACTAACCTTCTTCCCCCCCCCAGGCACTAACCTTCTTCCTCCCCCCCTCAGGCACTAACCTTCTTCCTCCCCCCCCCTCAGGCACTAACCTTCTTCCTCCCCCCCCCCTCAGGCACTAACCTTCTCCCCCCCCTCAGGCACTAACCTTCTTCCTCCCCCCCCTCAGGCACTAACCTTCTTCCTCCCCCCTCAGGCACTCACCTTCTTCCTCCCCCCCTCAGGCACTAACCTTCTTCCTCCCCCCCTCAGGCACTAACCTTCTTCCCCCCACCCCCCCCCCTCAGGCACTAACCTTCTTCCTCCCCCCTCAGGCACTAACCTTCTTCCTCCCCCCCCCTCAGACACT
Source organism: Pelophylax lessonae (assembly GCF_965119305.1). NCBI lineage: Eukaryota > Metazoa > Chordata > Amphibia > Anura > Ranidae > Pelophylax > Pelophylax lessonae. The sequence goes on along the minus strand of NC_138769.1, from coordinate 32,162,783 downwards.
AACCTTCTTCCTCCCCCTCTCAGGCACTAACCTTCTTCCCCCCCCTCAGGCACTAACCTTCTTCCTCCCCCCCCCTCAGGCACTAACCTTCTTTCTCCCCCCCCTCAGGCACTAACCTTCTACCTCCCCCCCCTCAGGCACTCACCTTCTTCCTCCCCCCCCTCAGGCACTAACCTTCTTCCTCCCCCCCCTCAGGCACTAACCTTCTCCCCCCCCCCCTCAGGCACTAACCTTCTTCCCCCCACCCCCCCCCTCAGGCACTAACCTTCTTCTTCCCCCCCCCTCAGGCACTCACCTTCTTCCTCCCCCCCCTCAGGCACTAACCTTCTTCCCCCCCCTCAGGCACTCACCTTCTTCCTCCCCCCCCTCAGGCACTAACCTTCTTCCTCCCCCCCTCAGGCACTAACCTTCTTCCTCCCCCCCTCAGGCACTCACCTTCTTCCTCCCCCCCTCAGGCACTAACCTTCTCCCCCCCCCCCTCAGGCACTAACCTTCTTCCTCCCCCCCCTCAGGCACTAACCTTCTTCCCCCCCTCAGGCACTAACCTTCTTCCTCCCCCCCCTCAGGCACTAACCTTCTTCCCCCCACCCCCCCCCTCAGGCACTAACCTTCTTCCCCCCACCCCCCCCCAGGCACTAACCTTCTTCTTCCCCCCCCCTCAGGCACTCACCTTCTTCCTCCCCCCCCTCAGGCACTAACCTTCTTCCCCCCCCTCAGGCACTAACCTTCTTCCTCCCCCCCCTCAGGCACTAACCTTCTTCCTCCCCCCCTCAGGCACTAACCTTCTTCCTCCCCCCCTCAGGCACTCACCTTCTTCCTCCCCCCTCAGGCACTAACCTTCTTCCCCCCCCCTCAGGCACTAACCTTCTTCCTCCCCCCCCTCAGGCACTCACCTTCTTCCTCCCCCCTCAGGCACTAACCTTCTTCCTCCCCCCTCAGGCACTAACCTTCTTCCCCCCCCCCTCAGGCACTCACCTTCTTCCTCCCCCCTCAGGCACTCACCTTCTTCCTCCCCCCTCAGGCACTAACCTTCTTCCCCCCCCCTCAGGCACTAACCTTCTTCCCCCCCCCTCAGGCACTAACCTTCTTCCCCCCCCTCAGGCACTAACCTTCTTCCTCCCCCCCCTCAGGCACTAACCTTCTTCCCACCCCCCTCAGGCACTAACCTTCTTCCTCCCCCCCTCAGGCACTAACCTTCTCCCCCCCCCCCTCAGGCACTCACCTTCTTCCTCCCCCCCTCAGGCACTAACCTTCTTCCCCCCCCCCTCAGGCACTAACCTTCTTCCTCCCCCCCCCTCAGGCACTAACCTTCTTCCCCCCCCTCAGGCACTAACCTTCTTCCTCCCCCCCCTCAGGCACTAACCTTCTTCCCCCCACCCCCCCCCCCCTCAGGCACTAACCTTCTTCCTCCCCCCCCCCTCAGGCACTAACCTTCTTCCTCCCCCCCCCTCAGGCACTAACCTTCTTCCCCCCCCCTCAGGCACTAACCTTCCCCCCCCCCCTCAGGCACTAACCTTCTTCCCCCCACCCCCCCCTCAGGCACTAACCTTCTTCCTCCCCCCCCTCAGGCACTAACCTTCTTCCTCCCCCCCCTCAGGCACTCACCTTCTTCCCCCCCCCTCAGGCACTAACCTTCTTCCTCCCCCCCCCTCAGGCACTAACCTTCTTCCCCCCCCCCTCAGGCACTAACCTTCTTCCCCCCACCCCCCCTCAGGCACTAACCTTCTTCCTCCCCCCCCCCCCCCTCAGGCACTCACCTTCTTCCCCCCCCCCTCAGGCACTAACCTTCTTCCCCCCCTCAGGCACTAACCTTCTTCCCCCCCCCCCTCAGGCACTAACCTTCTTCCTCCCCCCCCAGGCACTGACCTTCTTCCCCCCCCCCCCAGGCACTAACCTTCTTCCCCCCCCAGGCACTAACCTTCTTCCTCCCCCCCTCAGGCACTAACCTTCTTCCTCCCCCCCCCTCAGGCACTAACCTTCTTCCTCCCCCCCCCCTCAGGCACTAACCTTCTCCCCCCCCTCAGGCACTAACCTTCTTCCTCCCCCCCCTCAGGCACTAACCTTCTTCCTCCCCCCCTCAGGCACTCACCTTCTTCCTCCCCCCCTCAGGCACTAACCTTCTTCCTCCCCCCCCTCAGGCACTAACCTTCTTCCCCCCACCCCCCCCCCTCAGGCACTAACCTTCTTCCTCCCCCCTCAGGCACTAACCTTCTTCCTCCCCCCCCCTCAGACACTAACCTTCTTCCTCCCCCTCTCAGGCACTAACCTTCTTCCCCCCCCTCAGGCACTAACCTTCTTCCTCCCCCCCCCTCAGGCACTAACCTTCTTTCTCCCCCCCCTCAGGCACTAACCTTCTACCTCCCCCCCCCTCAGGCACTCACCTTCTTCCTCCCCCCCCCTCAGGCACTAACCTTCTTCCTCCCCCCCCTCAGGCACTAACCTTCTCCCCCCCCCCCTCAGGCACTAACCTTCTTCCCCCCACCCCCCCCTCAGGCACTAACCTTCTTCTTCCCCCCCCCTCAGGCACTCACCTTCTTCCTCCCCCCCCTCAGGCACTAACCTTCTTCCCCCCCCTCAGGCACTAACCTTCTTCCTCCCCCCCCTCAGGCACTAACCTTCTTCCTCCCCCCCTCAGGCACTAACCTTCTTCCTTCCCCCCTCAGGCACTCACCTTCTTCCTCCCCCCCTCAGGCACTAACCTTCTCCCCCCCCCCCTCAGGCACTAACCTTCTTCCTCCCCCCCCTCAGGCACTAACCTTCTTCCCCCCCTCAGGCACTAACCTTCTTCCTCCCCCCCCTCAGGCACTAACCTTCTTCCCCCCACCCCCCCCCCTCAGGCACTAACCTTCTTCCTCCCCCCCCCTCAGGCACTAACCTTCTTCCTCCCCCCCTCAGGCACTAACCTTCTTCCCCCCCCCCCTCAGGCACTAACCTTCTTCCCCCCCCCTCAGGCACTAACCTTCCCCCCCCCCTCAGGCACTAACCTTCTTCCCCCCACCCCCCCCTCAGGCACTAACCTTCTTCCTCCCCCCCCTCAGGCACTAACCTTCTTCCCCCCCCCTCAGGCACTAACCTTCTTCCTCCCCCCCCCCTCAGGCACTAACCTTCTTCCCCCCCCCTCAGGCACTAACCTTCTTCCTCCCCCCCCCTCAGGCACTAACCTTCTTCCTCCCCCCCCCGGCACTCACATTCTCCTTCTCCCCCCCCTCCCCGACACTCACATTGTTCTTTTTCTCCCCCCCCCCCGCACTCACATTCTTCTTTTTCTCCACCCCCCCGGCACTCACATTCTTCTTTTTCTCCCCCCCCCCGCACTCACATTCTTCTTCTTCTTCGCCCTCCCCTCCCCCCCTGCTTTACTTCCTTCGGCTCTCAGCTCACCTCAGCGCTGCAGCCAGAAGACGGAGGGGGTGGAGGCGGAGTCAATGCTAGGCGGCAAGGAGAGGAATTTGAAATCCTCCGCTCCGAGAACCTCTTCTGCTGTCACATGAGGAGAGGAGGAGGATTGCATTGGCTCCGCCTCCACTCCCCTCCGTCTTCTTCTGACTGCAGCGCTGAGGTGAGCTGAGAGCCGAAGGAAGGAGGAGGCATGTTTGACACTCGGGGCTATTAATGAAAACCGATCCACACGAGACCCGGGGCTTTTTGGGGGCACACTCGGGGCTGAAGCCCCGGTCAGCCCCCCCCTGCCGACGCCACTGCCTGCGGCCCTGTTTCCGACGGGAGGGGATCATGCTCTGCTTCAGTATGTCACAGTACATGTTGGCATTCATGGTTCCCTTAATGAACTGTAGCTCCCCAGTGCTGGCAGCGCTCATGCAGCCTCAGACCATGACACTCCCACCACCACGGATGACTGTAGGCAAGACACACTTGTCTTTGTACTCCTCACCTGGTTGCTGCCACACACGCTTGACACCATCTGAAACAAATAAGTTTATCTTGGTCTCATCAGACCATAGGACATGGTTCCAGTGATCCATGTCCTTAGTCTGCTTGTCTTCAGCAAACTGTTTGCAGGCTTTCTTGTGCATCATCTTTAGAAGAAGCTTCTTTCTGGGACGACAGCCATGCAGACCAATTTGATGCAGTGTGCGGCGTATGGTCTGACCACTGACAGGGTGACCCCCCCACCCCTTCAACCTCTGCAGCAATGCTGGCAGCACTCATATGTCTATTTCCCAAGGACAACCTCTGGCTGAGCATGTGCACTCAACTTCTTTGATTGACCATGGCGAGGCCTGTTCTGAGTGGAACTGCTGTATGGTCCTGGCCACCGTTCTGCCGCTCAGTTTCAGGCTCTTGGCAATCTTCTTATAGCCTAGGCCATCTTTATGTAGAGCAACAATTCTTTTTTTCAGATCCTCAAAGAGTTCTTTGCCATGAGGTGCCATGTTGAACTTCCAGTGACCAGTATGAGAGAGTGAGAGTGATAACACCAAATTTAACACACCTGCTCCCCATTCACACCTGAGACATTATAACACTAACGAGTCACATGACACCGGGGAGGGAAAATGACTAATTGGGCCCAATTTGGACATTTCCACTTAGGGGTGTACTCACTTTACTTGCCAGTGATTTAGACATTAATGGCTGTGTGTTGAGTTATTTTGAGGGGACAGAAAATTGACACTGTTATACAAGCTGTATACTCACTACTAGGGATAATCGAACTTTTGAAAAGTTTGGTTCGACCAGAACACCCGAACTTCCCGAAAGTTTGGCCCGGTTTTCAGAACCCCATTGAAATCAATGGGACCCGAACTTCGGTAATCAAAAAACACAATTTTGAAGCCCTAAAACCCAATAAATGCCCCTAAAAAGTGCCTAGGGTTCTGGGTCATGCCCCAGGGACTATTAATCACACAAAAAAAGTTCTTAAAAATTGTTGTTTTTGATAGAGAGCCAATTATTTAAAAAAATATTGAAAAAAAAATGAGATTTCTTTGGATTTAGTGTCTGGGTGGTCTAAAAGGTGTACATGTGAAGTTTCAGCTCTGTAGAATGTCCAGAACCAGAAAAAAAAGATTGTTTGTATTAGAATTGCAGTAGAGCAGGGATAGGGCTCCGCTATTTTCACACCTGGCCGTTTTTGTTGCAGGCGTTTATTGGGCTTTTTTGTGGACGTCTTTGGAGGCAGGCATGACATCTGAACTTCTGTGTAGGGGTATATATACACACACACACATGTATGTATATATACACATACACACATATAGGTGTGAAAGTAGCAGAACCCTATGCCTGCGCTAATGAAATTATTTGCAGGCATAGGGCTTCACTCCTATCACACCTATATGTGTGTAAGTGTATAAATACATATATGTGTGTGTGTATATATACCCCTATACAGAAGTTCAGATGTTATGCCTGTCTCCAAAGACATCCACAAAAAAGCCCAATAAACGCCTGCAACAAAAACGCCAGGTGTAAAAGTAGCAGAGCCACTACCCTGCTCTACTGCAATTTTAATACACACTATCTTTTTTCTATGGCGGTCACCCTGACATGGAAGAGTTTTGTCACCCTGCCATAGCAGTCAGAGTCAGTTCACCCTACACTACATTACGGTCACCCTGGCACTTAACACTTTCCCTACAGAAACTAGATTATTGAATCTAACTATAGTGGTATATAGTACCCTAACTACACTAGATATCCCTTTCCTCACACTAATAATTGCTAAATGACACTTTTGCAGCAGGAGTAACAGAACTGCTTTCACTCTCTTCCACGTCCCTGTATTACAATGCTAGAGATTTGGCGGGGCTATCTTATATACTGGGGGGCGAATTCACTACTGATTGGCCTCTGGGCCTTCTAGTCATTCCAATCACATTCCTAGCACCCTCCTGCCCCCTCAATTGGCTTTTACTGATGGTTCTGGTCCAATCACGGGCTTTTAAAGACCAGTTCCTGTCCCATTGCATTTTGGTCGGTTCTGGTTGCCGAATTCCGAACTTTTTCAGCAAAAAGTTCGGAATTCGGCTGAATTTCGAACAGTCAGAACAGATCATCCCTACTCACTACTTTACATTGTAGCAAAGTGTCATTTCTTCAGTGTTGTCACATGAAAAGATATCATAAAATATTTACAAAAATGTGAGGGGTGTACTCACTTTTGTGAGATACTGTATATATATTTATATGTTTATGTCTGCTTGCGATCAACAAATTACTTGATTGCATTATAACTAAACTCATTCCATACAGGAACATATTACATACTGTAGAGCCTCCACTGTACTGCCCGTATCGGTTATACCACCTATATCTAGTTGAGCTTTTTTTTTTTTTTTTAGGAAATTACACTTTATATACAGTATGCACACTTGAAGGATGGGATTCCTTTTCTTGTTGTCAGTTTAAAAATGTTAAGAATTTATGACAACACATTTTAACCTCCCAACCATGCATGTCTGGCCTCAATATTTTAGTAGGATTGTGGGAGGCCTGAGGGAAAGGCGGACACTCTCAGCTTTGTAAAAAGTCGCATTTACTGCATGTACCTACCTCAACAAATATTTATTGATAAAGACATTCTATAATAAGCAGGTAGTGTTCAGCCAACGTGATAACTGATTAATACTTCATCTGCTTTTACAATGGTAATAAAAATAATTCAATGATGCATATAAATTCACCAATAAAAAAGTAAAGCCTCAATCCTGGAACAATAATAAGTCCCGGTTTACACTATAGCGATGTCAGGCATCGCATGTGACTCGGAGCGCACGGTTCTGAAAATCACATGCGATGTCTGTGAGATGCGAATTCAGCCATACAGATTGTATGGCTGAATTCACATCGGACACGCACAGGACCCTTTTATGGGTCCGCGGCAGAATCGGATTGCATGGTGGTTCACACCTATGCAATCTGATTCATGTCCGAACTGACAGTTCGCACTGCGATATGCGAACTGATCTGGGGGTGTCCAGTGCTGTATCTTGGCCTAGGCCAACAAGGCCCAGGCCTAGGGCGGCACTTTGCAGGGGGGGGCAGCAAAAAAGTGGGCACTGATGGGGCTGGACTGATATGCTGCACTGATGGCCACTGATGAAGCTGCAATGATTGCCACTGATGAAACTGCTATGATGGCCACTGATGAGGCTGCACTAATGGGCACTGATATGATGCACTGATAGGCTGCACTGGTGGCCACTGACGGGGCGGTACTGATGGCCACTGATGAGGCTGCACTGGTGAGCAGTAATGAGGCTGCATTGATAAGGCTGCACTAATGAGGCTGCACTGGTGGGCAGTAATGAGGCTGCACTGATAAGGCTGCACTGATGAGGCTGCACTGGTGGGCAGTAATGAGGCTGCACTGATAAGGCTGCACTGATGAGGCTGCACTGGTGGGCAGTAATGAGGCTGCACTGATAAGGCTGCACTGATGAGGCTGCACTGGTGGGCAGTAATGAGGCTGCACTGATAAGGCTGCACTGATGAGGCTGCACTGGTGGGCAGTAATGAGGCTGCACTGATAAGGCTGCACTGATGAGGCTGCACTGGTGGGCAGTAATGAGGCTGCACTGATAAGGCTGCACTGATGAGGCTGCACTGGTGGGCAGTAATGGGGCTGCACTGATAAGGCTGCACTGATGAGGCTGCACTGGTGGGCAGTAATGAGGCTGCACTGATAAGGCTGCACTAATGAGGCTGCACTGGTGGGCAGTAATGAGGCTGCACTGATAAGGCTGCACTGATGAGGCTGCACTGGCGGGCAGTAATGAGGCTGCACTGATAAGGCTGCACTGATGAGGCTGAACTTATGGAAACTGATGAGGCTGCACTGATGGGCACTGATAAATTGGTTGTAGTCTGTGGTTTACAGATAACAGGGCGGGTCATAAACATGAAGGGGTGTGGCATTTACGGGAAGGGGTGTGTCATATTTAAATTCAGGGGTTCCCAAGTTTAGTCAGGCCTAGGGCAGCACAAAACCTAAATACACCACTGGGGGTGTCGTTACCCTTTCATTGACACCCCCCCCCCCCCCCAGCTATTCGCATATGGCAGTGTGAACTGCCTGTGAGTTGAATGCGATACGGGAACTCGCAGTGGATTCGCAGGGTTCCCGCATCGCATATATGGGAACCGGCACTAAGGCTCCTTTCACACACTCCGTCTGATTTTCTCAGCGGGGGATCGATCCGCCGATCCCCTGCTGAGTTGGAGGATGACAGCTGTGTCTCCGTGCTGTGTGCGGAGACAGAGCTGTCAGTTCCCCATGCATCTCTATGGGGGAAATCGGATGGGAATGGACCGTCGGTCCGTTCTCATCCGATCCCATCCGATCCGCTGGACGGATGGAAAATAGGGTTTCCATCCGTCCAGATTTGATGGATCGGATCGGATGTCAGTGGACATGTCTCCGCTGACATCCGATGCCCCATAGGAATGCATGGGGGGGACCGTTCAGATCCACCAAAAAAACAGACAGATCTGAACGGTCCGCCTGTGTGAAAGGAGCCCAAAGCTGAACCCCAGGCAGATATCAAAGACACAAATAAATATTCTGCATTTATTGCCCCCCTTTGGCTCTCACACCTGTTCACGCCTTATGGACCAGAGCAATTTTCTCATTTCTGATATTTTGGCATTACTCCATTCACATCTGAGCGTATCGTTCTCAGGCGTTTTCATGCATTTTTTCAGGCGTTTTTTGCAGGGGTTTGGAGGCAGACATTGACATCTAACAAAAAAGCTTGTAATCTGCCAAAAAAAAAAAAAAAGCTCATGTACTTTTTTGAGCTTCAGGTGACAAAGGGCTCAGATGTGAACAGGGGCCATTGAAGTGAATGGGATTTTGCTTGTTGGGCGTTTTGAGACTTCATAGATGAGCTTTTTACGAGCTGAAAAACGCTCAGGTGTGAACAGGGCATAGCAACGTGATACATATATTTTTTTTTTTTTTAAGGACAAACATGGATTTCTTTTTGTGAATATTGTCCTGCAACAATTATTTGTTTTCGCAATCCTAAACTCAATAAAACTAAACAAAATTGACTTTCTTTTTTCGAGCAGTGTTGGTTTAAAAATAAATAGTGTTACTGCAGGTAAAAAGTGTGCATTTTATTCTGTAATTTGTCCTGTTTAAAATAACAATAAAATTATGATTCGGGTATAAGGCTGCATTCACATGTCAGCGTTTGATTGCGGGCAGAACCGCCGCGGTTCCGCCCGCGATTCGGAGATTTATTGCAAATCGCGGGACGCCCAGCGTTGTCCGTTGATTTGCAATAGCCCCCCAAACGCCGAGCGATGTTGCCGCGATTTACGCCCGCCGAATCGCGGCAACATCGCGCAAACAAAATTGCGGGACGCAATACGCTCCAAAGAAGCTCTTCGACTTTTTTGGAGCGTATTGCGTCCCGCGATTTTGTTTGAGCGATGTTGCCGCGATTCGGCGGGCGTAAATCGCGGCAACATCGCTCGGCGTTTGGGGGGCTATTGCAAATCAACGGGCAACGCTAGGCGTCCCGCGATTTGCAATAAATCTCCGAATTGCGGGCGGAACCGCGGCGGTTCTGCCCGCGATCATACGCTGACATGTGAATGCAGCCTAAAAGCATTGCAAAATTATTTACAAATAAATTTGTGTTTTTTTTTTTTAATTTTGTGGTTTTTTTCAGTGTGATACATGAAAATGTGTAAAAGGTGTAAACATATTAACCACTTCAACTATGGAAGGTTTTACCCCCTTAATGACCAGGCCATATTTTGCGATTCAGCACTGTGTAACTTACACTAACAATTGCGCAGTCGTGCGACGCTGTACCCAAATACAATTGATGTCATTTTTTTCCCACAAATAGAGCTTTCTTTTGGTGGTATTTGATCACCTCTGCAATTTTTAGATTTTGCGCTATAAACAAAAAAAAGACAATTTTGAAAAAAACGCCATATTTTTTATTTTCTGCTATAAAACATTCCCAAATAAAAAAAAAATGTAAAAATCTAATTTTTTTTTTAGAAAATTTGCAAAATTTTAAAACCGAAACGAAGAAACATGCATTTTTTTTTTTTTTTTTACAAATGTGCGGTCTTTTTTCATTTATAGCGCAAAAAATAAAAAAAACAATTATGATTAAATACCACCAAAAGAAAGCTCTGTTTGTGTGAAAAAAGGATGAGAATTTAATATGGGTACAGTGTTGCATGACTGAGTAACTGGCATTCAAAATGTGAGAGCGCTGAAAGCTAAAAATTAGTCTGGTTAGGATGGGGGTTTAGGTGCCCAGTGGGTAAGTGGTTAATAAGGTGATTTGTGTTTATATGTAGGATAATGTGTCAAGAGCCTCCACCACCACCACCATCCAGTCAAGAGTCCCCCGGCCTCCCTTACATCACAGTACACCCCCCTTGCCTTTTGCTGCTGCCGGGAAGAAGATGGCAGTCAAGAGTCCCCCGGCCTCCCTTACATCACAGTACACCCCCCTCTCCCCTTGCCTTTAGCTGCTGCCAGGAAGAAGATGGCAGTCAAGAGTCCCCCAGCCTCCCTTACATCACAGTACACCCCCCTTGCCTTTTGCTGCTGCCGGGAAGAAGATGGCAGTCAAGAGTCCCCCAGCCTCCCTTACATCACAGTACACCCCCCTCCCCCCTTGCCTTTTGCTGCTGCCGGGTAGAAGATGGTAGTCAAGTGCCCCCCAGCCACCCTTACATCACAGTACACCCCCCTTGCTTTTTGCTGCTGCCGGGAAGAAGATGGGGACAGAGCTGGGAAGCAGAAAACGTAGTGTCTGGAGGAGGACCAGATGAGGGCTGGAGAAAGCTGTCGGAGCCTGCTGAATGCTGAGACCAGGAGAGGTGGAGACGAGGGGTGCTGCAGCTTCACAGAGAGGTGCATGATCTGTAGGAGGAGTTCTGTCCTCCTCTCTACTGTCGCCTTCTGAAACAAGGTGGGGGCTGAGACAAGGGGGTTGCCCCAGCTGCAGTAGAGGTGTGGGGGGCCACAAGAAATAGACCTGGCAGGCTGGATTCGGCCCGCGGTCCTTGTGTTTGACACATGGGGTCTAGGACACATCCTACATTCAAAATCCTCAGGAGGTTATGTACAAAATATCCTGTTTCGTTAATCTAACCCTAATTAACATTGATAAGATAATCTACGGAGGTGAAATAATCACTGTGATGTTTTTCTATTAATTAAGGTCCAAACTGCATTGTCGGACAGTGGCGTAGCGTGGGGGGTACAGGGGGGGGCCAGCCGCACCGGGCGCAACATCTGGGGGGGCGCATCCACAGTGTCACTCTGTCTGTCTGACTCTGACATACACAGTTCACACACTGTCTGCGGCTGCCTCCATCTTTAGGCTGGGAGATGTCCAGCGTGGCCGCCCTATGGCTGAAAATGGTGGGTCAGGGCAGGGCTGGATTGTGCCTGACCTGTCCAATGGTGTAGGGTGGGGTGGCGTTGCAAGCTAAGCCCCGCCTATGCCGCCTCTCCTCACTGCTCAGTTAGTTTAGCAGCGAGTGAGTCAGCAGCCTGGCGCTGTCTCAGAGTGGGGTTTTTTTTATCACCTGATTAGAGCCAGAGGCTCTAATAGGCTACAAAAAAGGGTGGACCCGGGGCGCAGAGCAGTGCGCCCCGAGCCCACCCATTGTGTGATAATAGCGAATGAAAATTTGCTATTGTCACACGGATCCTCCTCCTGGCCAATCCGAAACCCGCTTCATGATTGGCCAAAAGGCGAACGCATGCCATTGGCCGAGGAGGAGGCGGGAGGACTTGAGGAGATGCGGGGAACTGAGGAGAAGCTGCCGCTGCAGGTAGTTCTCTCTGCATTGAAGGGGGCACGCTGGTCTGTCTGCATTGAATGGGGGCAAGATGATCTCTCTGCATTGAAGGGGGGCACGCTGGTCATTCTGCATTGAAAGGGGGCACGCTGGTCATTCTGCATTGAAAGGGGGCACGCTGGTCTCTCTGCTTTGAAAGGGCACGCTGGTCATTCTGCATTGAAAGGGGGCACGCTGGTCATTCTGCATTGAAAGGGGGCACGCTGGTCATTCTGCATTGAAGGGGGCATGCTGGTCATTCTGCATTGAAAGGGGACACGCTGGTCATTCTGCATTGAAAGAGGGCACGCTGGTCTCTCTGCTTTGAAAGGGGGCACAGTGGTCTCTCTGCATTGAAAGGGGGCACGCTGGTCTCTCTGCATTGAAAGGGGGCACGCTGGTCATTCTGCAATGAATGGGGGACACGCTGGTCATTCTGCATTGAAGGGGGACACGCTGGTCATTCTGCATTGAAGGGGGGCACGCTGGTCATTCTGCATTGAAGGGGGGCACGCTGGTTATTCTGCATTGAAAGGGGGCACGCTGGTCTCTCTGCATTGAAAGGGAGCATGCTGGTCACTCTGCATTGAAAGGAGGCACGCTGGTCATTCAAACTTGTATTTAGATGCATTTTACTTTAATTACATCAGTATTTTCATAACAAACAATACATGTGCTTAGGGGGTAAGGGTTTCTTTAACTAATCTAGTGGAACAGACTAAAATCCCACGGGTTAGGGGGCGCAAATTACTTGCCTTGCCCCGGGTGCTGACAACCCACGCTACGCCACTGTTGTCGGATGTTTATATTCTGATGTGTTGAGTCTTGTTTACAAATCCTGCCTAAACTTTGGCACTTCACCCAGATCCTCCCATTACATGTGCACTGACGGACAAATAATACTATTACACCAGCTTGTGGAACTTGTTTGTCTTTGTCATGCTGTGCCTGATTTATGTATTTATTATACTTTTATATATTGTGATGTTGCAGGGGTTTTCGCCTAGTGGTAGTGCTTTCTAGAGAGTTCAGTCCACTCCTGAAATGCTAAGGGTGCAACGCATGTGTTAACACATTTTATGTAATGTGCTGTAATGTGTTGGCATGAGTTTTACAGGCATTGCATTTGTTTTTTTTTACCTTGCTTTGCCTTGCAGTGCATTGCTTTTATATGCATTTGCATGCATTAGAACGCGTTGTGCTGAAAAATATTAGTGCATGCTGTACTTTCAGTCCTGGTCAAATGCAATGCAACGCGCTAGTGTGAACTGCATTCACATGGAGCCATTATTTTTTTGCTGCCATACACTGGGAACACGCTTAAAAAAGGGGAAACAACACATGTACCCCAAATAGGAACTGGAAGAACGGAAGTACAAAAGTACAAACCCCCAAGGGTTTTTAGGCAGCAAAACATATTGTAGAATTATATAAAGTATGTGAAACTATAGTTTTATATAAAAAAATCCTTTATTAATGAATAGAGAAACATATGTTAGTAAAAAGCACACATGATAAAAAATCCCAAAGGGGAAATTTAGTGAATTATGAGCTCTGGTTACAAACAAAGTAACATGATATTACAAAAATGACAATCACATGATACAGATCATCACATGAAAATGTTGGAACCCCGACGCGTTTCGACCTATGGAGTGAGGTCTTCCTCAAGGGGTCTTTGATGTCAAATTGGCGATATCAGTCAAAGACCAGAGAGCATGTTAGTAACTGAAGAGTCGTCTTCCATAATAGAGGTATGGACACTCTGGCCGAGGGCGGTGGAAAAGATTCACCGGACTACAGGGAGCCACAACTGTGGCCTACCAGATTGAAGCAGAACACCTGCTGTTGTTGTAGCAGTGTGGGGAGCATGGTTCCTAAATCACAGTGTGTCCATGTGGAAGAATTGGTAACACTCAAAAAATGCACCTCCAGTGCATCTTGTGTGAATGAACCCTATGGGCTTGCTGACCAACTTTTACTAACAAAACGGAAAAGTTCATACAGAAAATCAGTTTCCCACACAGGGGCAGGCCATCTTATCAAATGGACACACTGGGCAGTTGCCCGGGGGCCCCACTTGCCCGGGGGGCCCCAACTGCCCAGCGACCCAGCCCCAGCCAAGCATTAGTCTTGATTCCCGTGTGCATCCCACCACTGAACTTAGCAGGTGACAAGCGCCTGTCAGGCCACTTGGGCCGTGGAGGGGGAGCCCACAACTGCAGGAATGCCTGTCCACCTCCACCGGAACAGGCACACACAGGACAATGGAGTCTGACTCCCGTCTGTGTGTTTGTTCACCGGAGCCAGCCGCCCAGCTTGGAAGCTGTCATTAGCCTGGCACTGCTGTACCAATAAATATCGCCTTATCGATAAATTTTATTATTCATTTTATACTCGTGGGTGATTGTGTAGGTGGGGCCCCAGTGCACTGCATTGCCCGGGGCCCTTTAATGCTCTTAAGATGGCACTGCACAGGGGTTTCCACCATCAACAGCCTCATGGCTCTCCCCAGCAGCACTGCTGCCCAGGCCTTTTACCTTGGTCCCCCAGACCACCTAACACGGCGTTTCAGTGCTCCTGTACACACTCTGTACCTCGACTCTTAGCCCCATTCACACTAAATCCAACTTTGAAATCATGCAACTTCACTTGAAGTCACACAATTTCAAAGGTGCAGTTCGGATCAACTTCATGGGCGACTTCAGGCACAGACGGCTATGCAAGTGTAGCACTGCCCCGTAAGAACTGCCAGTTATTCACTCTACGGGTCCCCCTTAGTTACCAGCACACAGTCATGACAGATACCAGTTCTTTATTTCTTTGCTTCAGCTCACTCCAATAATCGGTCCAGGGGTATTTGGTTGTTTTGTGGTTTATTGTAAATTGGGGATAGGAGAAGGAAATATTGGGATACTCCAGTTTAATTATAGACAATGTTGAGGACTCCTATCTTCTGATACAGCCAGGCTGTTGATTCACCCTGCCACTATGGATGCGTTTGGATTGAGTCTCTTCTTCCTAAGACAACTCGGTGAACAGACAATTATCTTCAGGACACTCTCCCCAGTATCCTCTTTCTCTTCCTCTGCTGACACCCATCCATTGACTATCCTACAAGCAGGGGTGGTCCCCCTCAGGTCAGGCCCCTTGACACGAGTCCCTGTACTCACAATACTGTAGTCCCCGGGTCTCCAGTGTCTCCCCTCTCAGTCAGCTTTCCTGGACCTCTGGGTTCAGCTCCTCTCAACTGCTCCTCTGGTCCACAGGTTCGACCTCCTGCGACCGCATGACAACTGTACAGAGGAGGAGGCAGCCACCCCCTCGCTCCGGGACTCCGCTCTCCAGCCAAAGACCCCGCAGCACATGTGGTCCTGGCTTTTATACAACATCCCAGAATGCACCGAGGCGACCTGCCCTCTGCCAATCATCAGGACTGTATCAAAAGTCTATGCACCCATTCCACAGGTTTCCTCCCACTGTCCAACATGCCTCCCTATTGGACCAGCATGAAAAACTCTTCAAACTGAATGAATCGCATGCTGAGCACAATGAGCAGACCTCACTAACAGATCCTGCTCTCTGGTAGGCAGAGAACAATATAGATTTACCTGCAGCCCCTCTGGTAAGCAGACAGAGCTCAAAACTATACTTCTCTCACTATAACCTACCTAGGAGGGTGCTACACAAGTCGCACCTGAAATGGCCAAAAATAGTGCAGTAACCTTTTTTTTTTAAATCAGTGCAGCACCGCAAAGTCAAAATCGCACCAATTTGAACAGTTCCATTGCTGACAATAGGGTGGGGCTTGTCATGCAATTTGGACCTGTCAAATCGCATGACAAGCCGAACCAGTGTGAACCAGGACTTGGGGTCCATTTACAAGGGGCGGACTCCACCTGCGACCTGCTTCCTTAGCAAGGGATCTGTCCACTGATACCCGCTTAGCAGGCCAATGACAGCGTATACAACTGACCACCCATAGAGGAGGGCGGGCTGTGTTCCTGTCCACTCTGCATATGTTTACACCCCACTGCCATCTGCTGAACAGAAGGGGAACAGATCCCCATGCATCTGTAGCGGATTGGACTTGGCGGGTGTAAACTGACTTGTGTGTATGCAATGGAACGATGGGATATGGCGCTACCTGTTATATGTTAGTTGAGGTTAAACCAAGCCAATGTGGTATCTAATTTGCATGAGACACTTATCCAATGGATATGACCATAAATAAAGAAATAAAAAATTAATCCGTGCACTGTGGGACTATAAAATCAAATACTAAAGTGCCAGCGTGCAAGGTGCTATGTGCAAATACAACTATATCAAGTTGTATATTAAATAAAAAAAAGAAAAAAATGATCAATTAGTTCCCAGGGGAACGTGCTGTGCAAATGTAGTGTGAACCACCTGGATGAGAAACAGTCTGCTACCATGCAGGTGCTCTGGTGCAAAGTCCGTGGCTCCCCGCAGGTATTATGCTCACCGCACTGAGTTCCCCTTTCAACAGGGGCGCAGGCTGTGTATGTTAATTGTCTGGTCCAGCTCCTGGGTATCTCGTGGATCCGTAGGCACCGCGGCGTGGGGTCCCCTTCTAGGTATCCAGTGGGTCTGGTAGACTCAAGATAAGAGCGGAAGACTCCCCATAGTGTAATATGTACCTGTGGGTTAAAATAGCAGAGAACTTACAGTTGAAAGTTCACCATTCAGCGGGATCGCCGTAACGCTTCCGCGTTCCATGGACCAGATACTATTTACCGGAAGTGACGTGTGACGCTGAAGCTCCGCTCTACGCGTTTCGTCACATCAACGTCATCTGGAGTGGCCTCATGCATGTTTACAACTGCCGCTCCATAAAGGAGAATGGAGGTTCCAATCGGGTGCACCTGAAAAACAGACGCATGCGGACCCATCAGAACATCTGTGTGAAAGGGAGCCTTTCCAGCGTCTTGCTGCTCTGTTACCGTCTGCTCCTGCACTGTGCAGACATACACACTCTGGCTTCCCCTGTGCAGCCTCTCTGACTCCTGGAGAAGGATCGGGGTCCTCCTGACCCCTCATGCAGAGATTTCTTGTGTCTCGGGTGGAGCCCCGAACTAATGTCAGGTCCTAGATTAGAAAGGCAGTGAACACAAGCACACTCAGCCTTCTGGTTTTTGGCAGGACCGGACACTGGGCCTTCCTTCCCAAAGCACTTCGGAGACTCCAAGTGCAAAATCCTGATACGGAAATTACAAATCCTGGAGAAAGATGAAAAACCACCCTACTCCACTCAGAACTAACATTCTGGAGCCCCGCAATATTCTTGAGCACCCTGTGTTGTTTTTGCCTACATTTTCACAGTGGCAGGGCCTTGCACTGACACAACATACATCAATATTATTATTATTATACAGGATTTATATAGCGGCAAAAGTTTGCGCAGCGCTTTACAACACAATATCAGAAAGTACAGTTAGACCCTGTTCACATTAGGTCGCTCCGACTTCGGGGGCGACCTGTGAAGTCGGGTGTAGCGTGACTTCGGCTCGACTTGCACGGACTTCATATAATTGAAGTCAATGCAAGTCGCCTCCAGGTCGCCCCGAAGTAGTACAGGACCCTTTTTCTAAGTCGGAGCGACTTGTGTCCCTCCTATTAGAACGGGTCCTGTACTACTCAATGGACCCGACGGTGCGCGACTTGTCAGGCTGACCAAGTCGCCTGACAAGTCGTAATAGTGTGAACCGGCTCTTACAGTACAATTTAATACAGTATAAATCAGAGGGCCCTGCTCGTTAGAGCTTACATATATACAGTACAGTATAGTATAGTATACAGTATATATACAGTATCTCGCAAAAGTGAGTACAGCCCTCACATTTTTGTAAATATTTTATTCTATCTTTTCATGTGACAACACTGAAGAAATTACACTTTGCTACAATGTAAAGTAGTGAGTGTACAGCTTGTATAACAGTGTACATTTGCTGTCCCCTCAAAATAACTCAACACACAGCCATTAATGTCTAAACCGCTGGCAACAAAAGTGAGTACACCCCTAAATGAAAATGTCCAAATTTGGCCCAAAGTGTTAATATTTTGGGTGGACACCATTATTTTCCAGCACTGTCTTAACCCTCTTGGGCATGGAGTTCCCCAGAGCTTCACAGGTTGCCACTGGAGTCCTCTTCCACTGCTCCATGATGACATCACGGAGCTGGTGGATGTTAGAGACCTTGCGCTCCTCCACCTTCTGTTTGGGGATGCCCCACAGATGCTCAATAGGATTTAGGCCGGGAGACATGGTTGGCCAGTCCATCACCTTTACCCTCAGCTTCTTTAGCAAGGCAGTGGTCACATTGGAGGTGTGTTTGGGGTCGTTATCATGTTGGAATACTGCCCTGTGGCCCAGTCTCCGAAGGGAGGGGATCATGCTCTGCTTCAGTATGTCACAGTTCATGTTGGCATTCATGGTTCCCTCAATGAACTGTAGCTCCCCAGTGCCGCCAACACTCATGCAGCCCCAGACCATGACACTCCCACCACCATACTTGACTGTAGGCAAGACACACTTGTCTTTGTACTCCTCATCTGGTTGCCGCCCCACACGCTTGACATCATCTGAACCAAATAAGTTTATCTTGGTCTCATCAGACCACAGGACATGGTTCCAGTAATCCATGTCCTTAGTCTTCTTGTCTTCAGCAAACTGTTTGTGGGCTTTCTTGTGCATCATCTTTAGCAGAGGCTTCCTTCTGGGATGACAGCCATGCAGACCAATTTGATGCAGTGTGCGGCGTATGGTCTGAGCACTGACAGGCTGACCCCCCACCCCTTCAACCTCTGCAGCAATTCTGGCAGCACTCATACGTCTATTTCCCAAAGACAACCTCTGGATATGACACTGAGCACGTGCACTCAACTTCTTTGGTTGACAATAGTGAAGCCTGTTCTGAGTGGAACCTGTCCTGTTAAACCGCTGTATGGTTTTGACCACCGTGCTGCAGCTCAGTTTCAGGGTCTTGGCAATCATCTTATAGCCTAGACCATCTTTATGTAGAGCAACGATTCTTTTTTTCAGATCCTCAGAGAGTTCTTTGCCATGAGGTGCAATGTTGAACCTCCAGTGACCAGTATAAGAGAGTGAGAGTGATAACACCAAATTTAACACACCTGCTCCCCATTCACACCTGAGACCTTGTAACACTAACGAGTCACATGACACCGGGGAGGGAAAATAGCCAATTGGGCCTAATTTGGACATTTTCACTTAGGGGTGTACTCACTTTTGTTGCCAGCGGTTTAGACATTAATGGCTGTGTGTTGAGGTATTTTGAGGGGACAGCAAATTTACACTGTTTTACAAGCTGTACACTCACTACTTTACATTGTAGCAAAGTGTCATTTCTTCAGTGTTGTCACATCAAAAGATATAATAAAATATTTACAAAAATGTGAGGGGTGTACTTGCTTTTGTGAGATACTGTATATATATATACACGGTATATATAAAGGTAAATTGCTACATTAGGATGAGTTTGACAGAAGTACAGTATGTTATTTTTCAACCAAACTATGTAACTTGGTAACAAAAAAAAGAAAAGAAAAGCTGCTGGCTGTGGGGGCCCTGAACAGGAGGGAGGGGCCAGGAGCACAGAAGAGGGACCCGAGAAGAGGAAGATCCGGGCTGCTCTGTGCAAAACTAACTGCACAGAGGAGGTAAGTATAATATGTTTGTTAATTTTAAAGGAACAAAAACGAGACTTTACAATCACTTTTAACTGAGAAAATGGACGCTTTAACCACTTGAAGAGCAGGCCTTTTTTTTGATACTTCTCACATACGTTTAAAAAAAAAAATATATATTTTTTTTTTGGTAGAAAATTATTTAGGACCCCCCCCCCCCCCCAAACATATATTTTTTAATGAGAAGCCCTAGAGAATAAAATGATGGGTGTTGCAATTTTTTTTTATGTCATACGGTATTTGCGCTGTGGTTTATCAAATACTATTTTTTTTGGAGAAAATAATTAATTTAATTGCACAAAAACATAATACCCAATTGTTTGGTAAAATATAAAAGATAATGTTATGACGAGTAAATAGATACCTAACATATCATGCTTTACAATTGTGCACGCCCTTGAAATGACAAAGAAACTACGGGTGGACGGGGTGCTTCAAAAAATTTTATTCTGTTTTATTTATTTTTTTTATATTTACACTGTACCTTTTCATTTTTTTTATTTTTTTATCACTTTTTTTGTTATCACACGGAATGTAAAAATCCTTTATGATAGCAATGGGCAGTGACAGGTCCTCTTTACTGAGAAATCTGGGGTCTTTTAGACCGCAGATCATACCAAGATCAGTATGATTGAATGTTTTTTTTTTTTTCAAACCAGTAATAGCTTATTTACAACCAGCGAAACCGGAAGGAAAAAAAAACTGTCACTTCCAGTTTCTTAGACCACAGAGATGATCGGGGCCGTTCCCATCCCTATGGTCAGTTGGTGGAATCACCAGCTGCAGTCCCAGGTTCCCCAGTGGAAATTCCAGTGGGAATCTCCTCCTGCTGCTTGAAAAAGCAATCCAGAGGCTATTTAGCTGCTAGGATTGCTTTTACATATACAGTGGGGAAAATAATTTTTTGATCCCCTGCTGATTTTGTAAGTTTGCCCACTTACAAAGAAATTAAGGGTCTATAATTTTTTTTTTTTATCATAGGTGTATTTTAACCACTTAAGCCCCGGAGGATTTGGCTGCTAAAAGACCAGGGTTTTTTTTTGCGATTTTTTACTGCGTGATTTTAACGGACAATTGCGCAGTCGTGCGACGCTGTACCTAAACGAATTTGACGTCCTTTTTTTCCCACAAACAGAGCTTTCTTTTGGTGGTATTTGATCACCTGTGCGATTTTTTGATCATGCGCTATAAACAAAAAAAGAGCGTCAATTTTGCAAAAATAACAATATTTTTCACATTTTTTTATATGAAATTTCCCAAAAAAAAAAAGTAAAAATCAAAATGTTTTAACATTTTCGGCCAATTTGTTTTGTGCTACATATGTTTGGTAAGAAAAAAATCGCAAAAAGCGTATTTTGATTAGTTTGCGCAAAAGTTATCGCGTTTACTAACAAAGGGAAAGATTTTTGTCATTTTTGGTGTTTTTTTTTACGCGTAATGGCGGCGATCTGCGATTTTTTTGCGGTACTGCGACATTGGGGCGGACAGATCGGACCCTTGACTGACATTTTTGACACTTTTGGGGTTACCAGTGACATTACTGCAGTAATCAGTGCTATACATATGCACTGTTACTGCAAAAATGACACTGGCAGGGAAGGGGTTAACTGTATTGGACAGGGAGGGGTTAAGTGTGTCCTAGGGGCGTGTTTCTAACTGTAAAGGGACATGGCTATTGGTGTAAAAACAAAGATCAACGGTCCTACATAGTAGAACCATCTGATATTCATTTTTACACAGAGAAGAATGACAGACGGCTTGTTTACATAAGCCGTCCGCCTTTCTCCCTTCACCGGAGCGATCGTGAGTGACCGGCGGACGATCGGGTCTGCCGGTCACACGCACTGACTTGTCAGTGAACGAGCCGGGGCGGGTCGCGCGCCCGCCCGCCCGCAATTGGCTCGCAAGTCAGTGACAGGCAAGTGACGTACCCCTACGTCACTCTGCCTGGCCGGGGCTGACCGCCGCAGCATATGGTCGTGCGGCGGCCGGCAACCGGTTAAAAAATAGAGACAGAATATCAACCAAATATCCAGAAAAAAAAACCGCATAAAACAAATGCTATAAATTAAGTTACAGTTCAGTTTGTAAAAAAAGCAAAACGTGGCTTAGTACTTGGTGAAACCCTTGTTGGCAAGCACAGAGGGAAGATGTTTCTTGTAGTTGGTGACCAGGTTTGCACACATCTCAGGAGGTCTTTTGGTCCACTCTTCTTTACAGATCTTCTCTGAATCCTTAAGGTTTCTTGGCTGTCGCATGGCCACTTGAATTTTCAGCTCCCTCCATAAATTTTCTATACAATTAACATCTGGAGACTGACTAGGCCACTCCATGACCTTAATGTGCTTCTTCTTGGGCCAATCCTTTGTTGCCTTGGCGGTATGTTTGGAGTCATTGTCATGCTGGAAGACCCATCCATGACCCATCTTCGGTGTTCTGGTTGAGGGACGAAGGTTCTCATCCAAGATTTTGCAATACATGGCCCTGTCTATTGGAACCTCAATTCGGCAAAGTCGGTCTGTACCTTTAGCAGAGATACAGCCCCAAAGCATAATTTCCAAGTTCGTGCTTGACTGTAGGGATGGTGTTCTTAGGGTCATAGTCAGCTTTTTTCTTCCTCTAAACGAGTCAAGTTAATGCCAAAGAGCTCAATTTTGGTCTCCTCTGACCACAGCACTTTCACCCAATTCTTCTCTGAATGATTTAGATGTTTGGCATGACTGTACATGTGCCTTTTTAAGGAGGGGGCCGTGTTTCGAGGAAGAAAAATGTTGACTATGACCCTAAGAACACCAGATTTGCAAATCATTGCATTCTGTTTTTATGTAGATTTCACACAGCATCCCAACTTTTTTTGGAATGGGGGTATAATTTGTTGTATTAGAGCCAAAACACCCCCACGCATACATTTTTGTTTGTTCATTGACATGTATTTTCTGTAATAGATCCATCCATTCCTATGATCGTCAGCTCCATCTAGTGGCCAAAATGTGGTATAGTTTTCTGAAATGCCTCAATCACAAAATACACTGGATTTTGGCCACTAGATGGAGCTGACGATCATAGGAATGGACCTATTACAAAAAATGCCAGGAAAATTCATCCAGCCTGTTCAAATGTGGGTGATATTCATTTTATATATAGACCACTTTAGGGGCTGGATGAACATTTTAGATTAAAGCCATTAAAAAAGAAAAAAAATATATTTGAAAATAGAAATAGGGGAGTCATTGGTGTACAGGATGGATTTAGCTGCATGCTTGTTTCAGTTAATGAATCATTAGGTTGTAAACCAGGGAAAAGGATGACAGATCTGAAACTTGAGGCTGCTGTATTTCTATCACCCATAGGGTCCTTTCACACGGTCCGCCTCTGTTGGCGGACTCCGTGCTGCTCAGCGGGGGATCGATCCCCTGATCCCCGCCGAGCAGTCGGACGACAGCTCCGTCTCTGCTCACTGTGTGGAGAGGGAGGTTGCAGAGCCCCACTGCTCTCTATGAGGGAAATCGGATGAGAACGGACCACCTGTCCGCTCTCAACCGATCCCATCTGATCCGATCCACTGAACGGATGGAAAATAGGGTTTCCATCCGTCTGGATTTCACGGACAGGATCGGAATCGGATAGCAGACCACAATGACTATAGTAGTTTTTCTAGTTCTCATACTCTCTAGGCAGAGGATTTCAGGTCAATGATCCTTCTACTGAGAGTGCAGTATGGACAGGTAACTTGCAGTGTATCACAATTGCTGGGTAGAAAGACATCTCTATACTGCCATCATGTGGTGCATAACTAATATAACAATGCTAAAACCTTTTACAATATAGGCCAATGTAAAGTTATAAATGATCTCCTCAAGATGATATTCACATCATCACACATCCAAAATCCTGAAGGGGAGCAAATTATAGTAATCTGGTCCTCTAAACAGGGGGCTTTCTAAACACAGGGCCAGTTCACTGTCCTTAAAACTAGGGATAGACCGATATGGTTTTTTCAGGGCCCATACCGATATTTTGGTCACAACATTTCGGTATCGGCCGATATGGGCCGATATTTTTTACATTTAAAGTTTTGAAAAATAAAGACAATTTTTGACACAAATCTGGTACTGAACATGTTAATTTTTGTTTAATGCTTAATGGCTGGCTTGCTGGCACCCTGTGGTGGGTGGCTGGCTGTCTGGCACCCTGTGGTGGGTGGCTGGCTTGCCAGCACCCTGTGGTGGATGGCTGGCATGCCCCCTGTGTCGGGTCGCTAGCTGGCTGACACCCTGTGGTGGGTGGCTGGCTGGCTGGAACCCTGTGGTGGGTGGCTGGCTGGCTGGCACCCTGTGGTGGATGGCTGGCACCCTGTGGTGGATGGCTGGCACTCTGTGGTGGGTGGCTGGCACCCTGTGGTAGGTGAGGGGCTGGCACAGGGACTGTGAGTGGCTGGCTGATACAGGGCCTGTGGGTGGCTTGCTGTCTGGCACCCTGTCTGTGGGTGGCTGGCTGTCTAGCATCCTGTGGTGGGTGGCTGTCTGTCTGGCACCCTGTGGTGGGTGGATGACTGGCACCCTTGTTGAGGGAGGGTGGCTGGCACAGGGGCTGTGGGTGGCTGGCTGGTACAGGGCCTGTGGGTGGCTGGCTGGCTGGTACAGTGCCTGTGGATGTGGGAGGCTGGCTGGCAAAGGGCTGCTGTGGGTGGGTGTATGGCTGTGCTACACTCCTGCGAGACTAGTCCCGACTCCAGACGAGGCTGTCCAAGGCGAGGGAGGCGGCCTAAGAAGGCAGAATGACGTCACAAAAATATTGGCAATATCAGCCAGTTTGATGAACGATACCGATATATCGGGGAAAGTGCATATCGGCCCCCGATATATCAGGCTTGCTGATAATCAGTCTATCCCTACTTTAGGAGGGCAGACTGTGGCCAGTGGGAGTAGAAAATGTCAGTGGGAGTAAAGAGTATCCCTTCTTTTGTATTAGGGGGAGGAATAGTGTCCTATCTTTGGTTTCAGTGGGAGGAAAAGTGCCCCATCATTGGTGCCAGTTGGAGGAACAGTGCCCCATCATTAATGCCAGTGGGAGGAATAGTGCCCCATCATTAATGCCAGTGGGAGGAATACTATCCCATCTTTGGTCTCAGTGGGAGGAAAAGTGCCCAATCTGTGGTGACAGTGAAAGGAATAGTGCCCCTTCATTAAAGTCAGTGGGAGGAATAGTACCCCATCATTTGTGACAGTGAAAGGAATAGTGCCCCACCATTAATGTCGGCGGGAGGAAACCTATCCCATCTTTGGTGTCAGTGGGAGGAATAGTGCCCCATCATTGGTGTCTGTGGGAGCAATAGTGCCCCATCTTTGGTGTCAGTGGGAGGAATAGTGCCCCTTCATTAATGTCAGCAGGAGGAATACTATCCCATCTTTGGTGTCAGTGGGAGGAATAGTGCCCCATCATTTGTGACAGTGAAAGGAAAAGTGCCCCACCATTAATGTTGGCAGGAGGAATACTATCCCATCTTTGGTGTCAGTGAGGGGAATAGTGCCCCATCTTCGGTGTCAGTGGGGGGAATAGTGCCCCATTTTTGGTGTCAGTGAGGGGAATCATGCCCTGTTGTCGGTGTCGGTAACAGTGGGGGGAATAATGTCCCAAGGGCTGGATAAAAGCAAGCAAAGGGCCACATCCAGCCCCCAGGCTGCCGTTTGGAGACCACTGCTCTAAACAAATAGAACTGGCTTACATTAGTAAAAAACTGGCAATTTTCTACAACAAACAGGAAACAAACGGGCAATTGTGAGAATACACATGCAACAAAAGGGCATTAATTACAACATGCGGGCAAAAAAAGAAGCAATTGTTATAATACAGGAACAAAAGTGGGCTATAATTTCATTACACAGACAAAGTATGGGCAACTATTACAATAGGCGGCCAAGAAATGGGCAGTTGTGGAAAACTGTGAAACAATTGTGGAACAAGAAATGTAAAATCGTTACGTTATGTGGGCAAGAGCTGGGCAATCATGGAAATACATATGCAATGAACTAACAATTTTGACAATATTTGGGCAACACTTAAGCAATCGTGACACTATTGGGGCAACCTATGAGCAATTGTGACAATATCCAGGGAAAGAAATGGGCAATGTATCAGAAGTGTATCAGGACTGCTGGGTAGAAGCACATCTCTCTGCTGCCACCATGTGGTGGAAGCCTAATATAACAATGCTAAAAACTTCTCCCATAGAGAACAATGTCAAGTTTTGAATTATCTCCTCAAAACAGATATTCTCAAAGTCATCACAAGCCCAAAAGCCTCCAGGGGAGTAAAGTATAGTAATTTGGGGCGCTAAAGAAACAGCGCTGATTTGCATTGGCAAAAAACTGGTAGTTCTGACAATATGCAGGCAAGAAATGGAGAATTGTGGGAATGCACAAGCAACAAAAAGGGCATTATTAAAATTATTAAAATCTATTATTATTAAAAAAAGAAGCAATAATGAAAATACCGAGACAATAGTGGACAATCGTTACATTACACAAGGAACAAGCAAGCAATTATTACATAATGTGGGTAATAAATAGGCAATTCCCGAAATGCCCAGCCCAGAAATGGGCAATTGCTATATAATGCAGGCAAGAGATGGGCAATTGTGACAATATGGGGAAGACTTACTAAAAATGGAGCATTCAAAAACTGGTGCAGCTCTGACTAGAAACCAATGAGTTTCTAGGTTTTATTTTCAAAGCTTAACCACTTTACCACCGGAGGATTTTGCTGTCTTACGTCCAGGCCACTTTTTGCGATTCGGTGCTGTGAGACTTTAACTCACAATTGCGCGGTCGTGCGACACTGTACCCATACGAAATTTACGTCCTTTTTTCCCCACAAACAGAGCTTTCTTTTGGTGGTATTTGATCACCTGTGCGATTTTTACTTTTTGCGCTATAAACAAAAAAATAGCGTTTATTTTCAAAAAATAACAATATTTTTAACATTTTTTTATATGAAATTCCCCCCCAAAAAAATGTAAAAATCTAACTTTTTTTAAAATTTTGGCCAATTTGTTTTCTGCTACCTATGTTTGGTAAAAAAAATCACAATAAGAGTATTTTGATTGGTTTGCGCAAAAGTTATTGCGTTTACTAACTAAGGGAAAGATTTCTGTCATTTTTGGTGTTTTTTTTTTTTTAACGAGTAATGGCGGCGATCTGCCATTTTTTTTGCGGGACTGCGACATTGTGGCGGACAGATCCGACCCTTGACTGACATTTTCGACACTTTTGGGGGTACTAGTGACATTACTACAGTAATCAGTGCTATAAATATGCACTGTTACTGTAAAAATGACACTGGCAGGGAAGGGGTTAATTTTATTGGAGAGGGAGGGGTTAATGTATGCCTGGTGCTTACTGACATGTGTGGGGGGAGGTGACTGAGTGACACAGGGACAGATCGCATGTTCAGCTATGCTGAACACTGCAATCTGTCACTCCTTGTCACTTAGGAGTTCCGCCCGCGATGTTTACACAAGCGGGCAGATCTCCAAACTGGATTCCTCGACGATCGGGGAAGAGCAGCGGCGATCGCCGCCGCTCCTCCCCTGGCCCGACTCCCGCTGTGACTGAAAACAGCGGGAGCGTGCCTCCGGCGGTGCGCGAGCGCCGCCTACAGAGGGAGGAGTCCAGCGACGTAGGTCTACGTCGCTGGACGGTATCGAGCCACTTTGCCGCAGTACAGTCAACGTGACCGGTCGACAAGTGGTTAATTTAACAAGCTGAAGTTAGAAGCTGATTGGCTTCCATGTACAGCAGCATCAGATCTGAGTGCTCCTTCTATGTGTGCAAAAAACGAACAATTGTGAAAATATACAGGCAAGGAGAGGGCAATCGTGAAGATATAAAGGCAACGTATGAACAATTGTGACAGCATCCAAAGAAGAAATGGGCAATGTTTAAGTGTATCAGTATTGCTGGGTATAAAAATTTCTCTCTGCTGCCATCATGTGGTACAATACTAATATAATAATGCAAAAAACGTTTCCAATATAGAAAAATGTGGAGGCAAAAATAAGCCGTTGATTTAATACTCAAAAGTGGGCAATCATTCCATTACATGGGCAACAAAGGGGCAATTATTACAATAAGTGGGCAAGAAACAGACAATTGTAGAAAAACAAAGCCAAAGAATGAAATTATTACATTATGTGGGCAAAAAGTGGGACTTTTTGGATGGACTTATTTATTTGTGAACTTATATAGTGATATATAATTACCACGCTCAACAAAGTGAACATACACCTCTAAAGCACTCAAACCAATATGTGTGAAAATAAACAAACCCATAACATAATATTGTATATATTATTTTGTGAAATAAATCAATGAAGAAAAATAAGAAGAAAAATTATAAAGTCTCTGAAGGGCAGCATAGGAAATCTCCATTTCAAATGTTCTTAATATTCCTTGAAATGCTTCACACCTCCACCACTCTGATTACACCCAGTGTGCACAAACTGCTTACCGGAACTAACGGACCCCTTATTACAGGGGGGTCAGTTACAGCTGTATTCCCAATGGGTTTAGGCATCTAGGCCAATACCCAGTAAGGCCAACCCAGGGGTTAAAGTGGAGTTCCACCCTATTTTTATACTTACCTCCATCTTCTCGCTCCGGGTCACCTGAAAAATAAATGGATAATCGCATATTTTTTTTTTTTTTACTTACCTCGTAGCGAAGAAAATATACTTACCTTACTTCCTTCTTCCTCCTTCCTCGGCCGCGGCCCGTCGTCACTTCCTGGCTCTGCAATGATTCCTGGGAGCTGAACGTCATAGCTCCCAGGAATCATTGCGCCTGCACCGGCCCCGACGTCAGTTCCGGGTCGCGCGCGTCATCCCCTTCTAAACAGCTTCTGGGCATGCCCAGAAGCTGTGGAGGGGTGACGCGCGCGACCCGGAAGTGACGTCGGGGCCGGCGCAGAGCATCGTGGGACCACAGAAGGCGGAAGAAGACGCCGAAGAGGACGCGCTGGCTTCAAGCTGCCCACATCTGAGATGGCAGCGCTGGACAAGACGTTTGCAAGGTAAGTATTTCGTCTTGCAGGTAAGTGCAACCCGGGACAGATCAGAGGCTAGCCATTGTGGAATGCACTAGCCCTGACTGTCCCGGGGGTATTAAAAAAAAAAAAAACAAATCCTGGGTGGAACTCCGCTTTAAAGATACTGGTTTGTTTTGTTAAGAGCTTAACACTAAATATTTCACTTTATTTATTTATTTATTTAATATTTATTAAGTTTGTTTGCCATCACTAGTTTGATGAATTGTTTACGAATTTGATTTCAATAGTATTTGGCATTTGAGAAAGTTTTTTATTTTTTTTTTATTTATTTTTTTGCACTTGCACTTTCTGGCTAACAGTCTCCTATTACATGTGTATAGATATATTCAGGGCTTTTTTTCAGCAGGAACGCGTGGGAACGCAGTTCCGGCACCTCCAGCACTGAATGTATGTAATAGCAAGAGGTGTGGGGTATGTTGGAGGGTCTCTTGATGCTAGCTGCTTGGGGATCTATTATTGTGTGAGGGTCTATTGTCCCTGCTGGGGGATCTATTGTTGCTGGGGGGGGGGTATGTTGTTGGTTGGGATCGCCTGTTGAGGTCTATTGTTGGCTGATCTATCGATACTGGTTGCTGGGAGAGCCATTGTTGCTACTGGAGGGGGGGGGGTCTAATGTTGCTGGGGTGGATCTTTTGTTGCTGGGTGAGGTATTTTGTTGTGCATGGGAGGTGGGTAGAGGGTGGAACCAAGGGACAGTGCTCAGAGGTGGGTAGTGGGTGGAGACAAGGGGTGACTCAGAAGAGGGGAGTTCCTGCACCTATTCTCTGAGAAAAAAAAGCCCTGGATATATTTGAGAAGAGTACAATATCCAGGCACCTGCACACTTTTATTATCACATTATTGGTATTTTTGCACATCATACTTCGTATTTATATATATATATATATATACATACTGTATATATTTATATATATATATATATACATACTGTATATATATATATATATATATATATATATATATATATATATATGTATATGTATATATATATATATATATATATATATATATATATATATATATATATATATATATATATATATATATGTGTGTGTGTGTATATGTATATATATATATATATATATATATATATATACAAAATATTTTTTTATATAAGGTGCAAATATTTATTTTTCATATCAGTATTTATTTATTTATTTTGCACAGTAGCATCTTTTTAATTTATCTAGCCACTTTGCACATATTCAATCTGCACATTAGCACTTTTTCACATTTAGCCAATTTTGGGAGTATTACATTACCCTATCTCTCTATTCATATGTAGGACTCCTGCAGCAGATTAGCAGCATTGTGCCTTTGGTTATTCAAACCTCTGATTACCTTGGCGCCTGGTAATGCCAGATGTCAAAGAAGTGTCCAGAATAGAAAAGATACATGGTGATACATGGTGACCAAATGATCTGTAAGCAATAAATATGAAAAATATGTACAAAGTACCCAACGAGATAAAAAATATCTTGTATATATAGTGTATATATGTAGTTATTAAAAAATTCTTATTTAAGAAAAATGATATGCTGCATCTGGCATTACCCCCTGTCTGGGGTGACAACACTTCCGTC
This sequence comes from Pelophylax lessonae, assembly GCF_965119305.1. Classification (NCBI taxonomy): domain Eukaryota; kingdom Metazoa; phylum Chordata; class Amphibia; order Anura; family Ranidae; genus Pelophylax; species Pelophylax lessonae. Next base: position 32,132,577 of record NC_138769.1, on the reverse strand, counting down.
TCTCTCCCCTCCCCCTTCCCCTTTTTGGGGTGACCTCGGCTCCTACCCGCCTCAGCCCCAGGTCAGATAGTTACTTTTGGGTTAACTCCAGCTCCTCCTATTGACTTTGGGTCATTTCACATTTTATGTAAGTAACTGACTATTTTTCATATCTATATTTATTCGGAGCAATTTGTTTTCCAGTTTTCTTTATGATTATTCTGTATACTGATATGTATGTATATTTACAGGTATTGGTTTCTAATAGCTCCTGATGAGTGGCCTATGAGCCACGAAACGCGTCGAGCTTACGCATTGAAGATTTATTATTATTTGGAGACTGACGAAACGTTTTATGATATACATTATTTATGATATGGTTATTACCTTGATATGTATATATATGAATTTAGTGATTTTATGTCTTGTTCTCCTTTTATTTATGTCTATATTTATTATTGATATCTGCATTGTACATCTTTACCTGTATCATGAAAAAGCTAATAAATGTATATTCGATGATTATATATTGTTTTGATATTGAGTACTGTGACTGATCTCACTCAAAGTCCCACGACCCATGCCCTACTCTCTCCCCTGAGAAAAATTTCTTATTCACAATTTTGTTTTTTTGTTTTTTTTTGGTTTTTAAATTTCGGTCATTGTTTTTTTTTTTTTTAGCAAAAAAAAAACCAAAAAAAACAAAAAACAATGGGGATTTAATATGCCTATAAAGAAAGCTTTAGCTGTCTCAAAAAAAGTATAAAGATTTTGTTTGGGTGCTGCGTTGCATGATCGCGCAGTTGTCATTCAAAGTGCAATAGCGCTGAAAGTTGAAAATTGGCCAGGGCAGAAAGGGGGGGAAAGTGCCCAGTAGGCATCTAGTTAATAAAGATTGAGTTTTAACCACCTGCTTCCATGGCCTATTCTGACACCTCTCCCCCACATGTAAAGCTTAATTTTTTTTTGCTAGAAAATTACTTAGAACCACAAAACATTATATGTTTTTTAAGCAGAGGCCCTAGGGAATAAAATGGTTACATAGTTACATAGTAGTTGAGGTTGAATAAAGACATCAGTCCATCCAGTTCAACCTGTACAGGCGTGTATGTGTGTCAGTGACGTGATCATTTCCCATAACCCTGAATGTTGTGATCTGTGAGATGCACATCAAAGAGTCTTTTAAAAGTAGCCATACTCTCCGCAGTTACCACCAATTGTGGAAGAGAGTTCCACATTCTCACCGCCCTTACAGTGAAGAACCACTTACACATCTTAAGGTTAAACTGCCTCTCCTCTAATCTCAGTGTGTGGCCACGTGTCTTCTTGCACTCCTTGAGATGAAATAGGTTTTGACCTATGCTGTGATCACCATTGAGGTATTTGTAGATCACTATCATGTCCCCTCTCAGGCGTCTCCTCTCCAAGAAGAAGAAATTAAGCGCTTGTAATCGCTCCTCATAATTAAGGTCCTCCAATCCCCTAATTAGTTTAGTAGCTCTTCTTTGGACTCTTTCCAGTTCCAGCACATCCTTTCTGAGGATTGTCGACCAGAACTGGACAGAATACTCCAGATGCGGTCGGACCAGAGTTTTATAAAGTGGTAGGATTATAGCTTTATCTCTGGAATACATCCCCTTCCTTAAGCATGTCAATATTCTGCCGGCTTTGACAGCTGCAGCTTGACATTGCATGCTGCTACTTAGTCTATCTTCAACTAGAACCCCCAAATCCTTCTCCATTCTGGACTCCCCCAGAAGTTCCCCCCCTACAGCATAATTTGCGTTTATGTTTTTTGCCCCCAAGTGTAATACCTTACACTTCTCTACATTAAATCTCATTTGCCACGTAGTTGACCACTCTGTTATTTTGTTAAGGTCATTATGTAAGATTTCTATATCTTGATGAGAAGTTATTGACCTACATATCTTTGTGTCATCCGCGACAACTAAGATTGAGCTATTGATTCCATCCTCTATGTTATTCATGAATAAATTAAACAAAATTGGTCCCAGGACTGAGCCTTGGGGGACCCCACTTACCACTCCCGACCAGTCTGAGTATGCGTTATTTATCACCACCCTTTGGACACGCCCATGTAACCAGTTTTCTATCCAAGAACAAACCCTGAGGTTAATGCCTGCATAATTCCTAATACCATGGAGGTGATATGGAGGTCATCTGGTCACTGAAAACCCCTATAGTAAGCCAACTCAACCGCCGGATTCAGTGCCAAGCTCCCTGAATGCACGGAAGAGCCCAGAGAGGCACTAGAGGGCTGCGGGACTGGAAGCGGGGTGGGGGGGGGGTTGATTTGGGGATGCTAATTAGCCTCTAGGATGGCTTTTACATTAACCTCTTCTGGACCGCCCCACACACATATACTGTGGCAGGGCAGCCCTCCTGCATGAAATTGCCTACCTGTATGTGATTTTGTGCAATGGGTCTAGGGCATGCACGCACCACAGGCGACCCACTTCCGCTGTGATTGGACACAGTGGGGGCCAATCAGCGGGATCGGCAGACCCGATGTTCGCCAGCACCTTTGTGATCGTTCGGGAGAGAGGCAGAACGGCGGTCCGCCTTTCTGTGAGAGGGAAAGATGGAGATATTGTGTTTCTGCTAAGCAGGAGCATGGATCTCTGTCTTCCCCAGTCAAAGCACCTCCCCCACAGTTAGAAAGCACTCCCCTAGGGACACATTTAACCCTTTGAACCAGTGCTGTATCTTGGCCTAGGCCAACAAGGCCCAGGCCTAGGGCGGCACTTTGCAGGGGGGCAGCAAAAAAGCTGCACCCTGCAAGAGAAAAAAAACAGCTTTCTCCCAAATTCTGCACAAAAAATGTCCCCACCGGCTTGCGCTATTCTTTTAGTATAGTGCCAGTCTTATGGGGCAAATTGGGCCGGAGGGCAGGGTCCAGGAGGCAAATCAGTCAGGCAGCCCCATAAAGCGGTCACACTGCTACCTCCTGGTATGATAATACTGGCCGTTGGGACATTCAGACAGACCGCAGGCCACTGACCACACTTAATACAACTGGCCGACAGCTGCCAATGCTAATAAGTGTGGCACTGCAGCCTAATGCTCCACCTACCCTCCTCTGCCACCAGGTATGGCAGGCATCATGTCAATAATATAATTTCATTTCTTTAAACATCCTTGTCCTTGAGCGAGAATACTGAATTGCATCATATACAATTAGGACTTTCAATTGTATATGATTGCAATAATATTTTGGACCTGGCTCACCTCATACATGCTATCGCAATATGTCACTGGGTGAGTAAGATTACTCCTATCTTATAAGATATTTGGACTTGTGTTTGCTGCATCTGATTGTGGTTTACAGATGACAGGGTGGGTCATAGACAGGAAGAGGTGTGGCCTTTACAGGAAGGGGTGGGTCATATTTAATCTAGAGGGTGCCCAAGTTTAGGCAGGCCTAGGGCAGCACAAAACCTAAATACACCACTGCTTTGATCACCCGTGATGCTAACCCCTTCCCTGCCAGTGTCTTTAGTACAGTGAGTTGTCCACCCCAATGCTAAAAATCGCTAAACCCCACCATTACTAGTAAACAATAAATAAATAAAAATTCCATAAAAATATCCCATAGATTGTACACACTATAACTTTTTTCTAAACCAATCAACATACGCTTATTGGGAATTTTTTTTTACCATACATATTTAGCAGAATACATACAGTATTGGCCTAAATTGACAAAGCGATTTGATTTTTTACATTTTTTTTTTTATTGGATGTGTTTTATTGCAGAAAGTAAAAAATATAATTTTTTAAAAAAAAATTGTGGTTCTTTTTTTGTTCAAAGCACAAAGAATAATAACCGCAGAGGTGTTCAAATACCACCAAAAGAAAGCTCTATTTGTGGGGAAAAAAAGGACATCCATTTTGTTGGGTAAAAAATAGCCTGGTCATGCTGGGGTGTCCTGGAGGGTCCATTGATGCTGGCTTCTGTAGAATCTATTGTTCCTGGGGGAGATTTATTTTTACATGGCAGTATATTGTTCCTAAACACTGGGATGATGCCTGTAGCTGCAGGCATCATCCCGGTAGAACCAATTCAACTCAAGGACGTACGGGTACGTCCTATGGGAAGGATGTGGTTAACCACTTGCCGACCGCCGCACGACTATCTACGTCGGCGGTCAGCCCCTCACAGGCAAACTGACGTAGGTCTACGTCGCTTGCTTGTGAGGGTCTAGGGAGCGAGCGCGCGCCCCCGGAGGCACGCTCCCGCTCCCGCGTGGTCACGGACCCCCCCGCGCGTGTGACCGGCGGACCCGATGTCCGCCGCTCACTCTGCGATCGGCGGGGGAGAGGGAGAAAGTCAGACAGCTTGTGTAAACAAGCTGCCTGCCATTCTCCCCTGTGTATGAGAGATGATCATACGGTTCTACTATGTAGAACCGTTGATCACCATTCATACAGCTGAAGCCACAGCCAATCACAGTAGAAAGCACGCCCCTAGGGACACACACAGCCCCTCCCTCTCAAATAAAGTTAACCCCTTCACTACCAGTGTATTTTTACAGTAACAGTGCATATGTATAGCACTGATTACTATAGAAATGTCACTGGTAACCCCAAAAGTGTCAAAAATGTCAGTCAAGGGTCCGATCTGTCCGCCGCAATGTCGCAGTACCGCAAAAAAAAATCGCAGATCGCCGCCATTACGCGTTAAAAAAAAAAAAAAACAACAAAAATGACAAAAATCTTTCCCTTTGTTAGTAAACGCGATAACTTTTGCGCAAACCAATCAAAATACGCTTTTTGCGATTTTTTTTACCAAACATATGTAGCATAAAACAAATTGGCCGAAAATGTTAAAAAAATTTGATTTTTACATTTTTTTTGGGGAATTTCATATAAAAAAATGTGAAAAATATTGCTATTTTTGCAAAATTTACGCTCTTTTTTTGTTTATAGCGCATGATCAAAAAATCGCACAGGTGATCAAATACCACCAAAAGAAAGCTCTGTTTGTGGGAAAAAAAGGACGCCAAATTCGTTTAGGTACAGCGTCGCACGTCCGCGCAATTGTCCGTTAAAGTCACGCAGTGCCGAATCGCAAAATACCCCCTGGTCGTTTAGCAGCCAAATCCTCCGGGGCTTAAGTGGTTAATGATGGTAAAGAGCACACTAGGGGGAGTAGAACTGGGGGAATCCATAGTGGAGAAGGATCTGGTTGTTCTGGTAGATCATAAGCTTAACCAATTTACGACCGCCCGCCACAGCTATACTGCGGCAGGCAGCCGCTCCCAGGCAAATCGGCGTACATGTACAGCGCTCGCTCTCTGGAGGCTAGGGGGTGAGCGCACGCCGCAGACAGCGCACTCCCACCCCCACTTATCAGTGGGTAAGCTGATGCAGCGGGCAGGTCGCTCCGATTGTCGCCTGACACCCGCGATCGCTTCCCGCTGAGAGAGAAGGACGGTCGGCTGTTGTAAACACAGCTGACCGTTCTTCTCTCTGGAATGATCACAGAGAGCCTGTGATCCTTCTATATAGGATCACATGTCTCTATGGTCATTTCACAAGCCACGCCCCCACAGTTAGTAAACATTTTCTAGGCTCACATTTAACCTCTTGATCACCCATAATGTTAACCCCTTCCCTGCCAGTGTCTTTATTACAGTAACAGTGCATATTTTTAGCACTGATTACTGTAGTAATGTCACTGGTCCCCACAAAAGTGTCAAAAATGTCAGTTAGGTGTCCGATCTGTCCACCGCAATGTCGCAGTCCCGCTAAAAATCGCAGGTTGCCGAAATTATTAGTAAAAAAAAAAAAAAACAATAAAAATGACATAAATCTTTCCCGTAGTTAGTAGACAAGATAACTTTTGCGCAAATCAATCAAAATACGCTTATTGTGATTTTTTTTTTACCAAAAATGTGGCAGAAAACAAATTGGCCTAAAATGTTAAAACGTTTTGATTTTTACATTTTTATTTTGAGAACGTCATATAGCAGAATAAAAAATATTGTTTTTTTTTTCAGAATTGTCGCTCTTTTTTTTGTTTATAGTGCAAACAATAAAAATAGCACAGGTGATCAAATACCACAAAAAGAAAGGTCTATTTGTGGGGAAAAAAAGGACATCAATTTTATTTGAGTAAAGCGTCGCACGACCGCGCAATTGTCCGTTAAAGTAACGCAGTGCCGAATTGCAAAATATGGCCTGGTCACTAAGGGGGCAAATCCTTAGAGTCTTAAAGTGGTTAATAATAGTTTGCAATGCCAAGCTGCGGCAGTGCCGTACATAGAGCACTTGGCACCCGGGGAGGATCCTATATCTGGCACCCACACACACACAAACTTTAAAATGTAAAAACACCCACAAAAATTTGTAATGTTTTCAAGAATATTTATTACACACATTCACAGCCCCCCATTACAGTGCCCCTTGCAGTCTGCCCCCCCCCCCCCCCCCATCTCTCCAATCACAGTGTCCCCTTTTACACTCTCTGTCTTCCCTGCACAGTCCTCCCTTTGGCATAAACAGATAGCTAACACAATTAGAAATGTGTTTAAGTTTTAGTAAGAGATTGGAGACACACTACAGGAGATGGTCAGAGACTGCAGACATGATACAAGAGATGGTCAGAGACTGCGTACATGATACAAGAGATGGTCAGAGACTGCAGACATGATACAGGAGATGGTAAGAGACTGAGGACATGATACAAGAGATGATCAGAGACTGCGGACATGATACAACAAGGGATGGTCAGAGACTGCGGACATGATACTAGAGATGGTCATTGGTCAGAGACTGCAGACATGATACAAGAGATGGTTAGAGACGTCGGACATGATACAAGAGATGGTCAGAGACCGCAAACATGATACAAGAGATGAACAGAGACCGGGGACATGATACAGTAGATGGTCAGAGACTGCAGACATGATACTGTAGATGGTCAGAGACTGCAGACATGATACAAGAGATGGTCAGAGACTGCAGACATGATACAAGAGATGGTTAGAGACGTCGGACATGATACAAGAGATGGTCAGAGACCGCAAACATGATACAGGAGATGGTCAGAGACTGCAGACATGATGCAAGGGATGGTCAGAGACTGCGTACATGATACAAGAGATGGTCAGAGACTGCAGACATGATACAAGAGATGGTCAGAGACTGCGTACATGATACAAGAGATGGTCAGAGACTGCAGACATGATACAGGAGATGGTAAGAGACTGAGGACATGATACAAGAGATGATCAGAGACTGCGGACATGATGCAACAAGGAATGGTCAGAGACTGCGGACATGATACAAGAGATGGTCAGAGACTGCGTACATGATACAAGAGATGGTCAGAGACTGCAGACATGATACAAGAGATGGTCAGAGACTGCGTACATGATACAAGAGATGGTCAGAGACTGCAGACATGATACAGGAGATGGTAAGAGACTGAGGACATGATACAAGAAATGATCAGAGACTGCGGACATGATGCAACAAGGGATGGTCAGAGACTGCGGACATGATACAAGAGATGGTCAGAGACTGCGGACATGATACAAGTGTTGGTCATAGACCACGGACATGATACAGTAGATGGTCAGACACTGCGGACGTGATACTAGAGATGGTCATTGGTCAGAGACTGCAGACATGATACAAGAGATGGTTAGAGACGTCGGACATGATACAAGAGATGGTCAGAGACCGCAGACATGATACAGGAGATGGTCAGAGACTGCAGACATGATACAAGAGATGGTCAGAGACTGCAGACATGATACAAGAGATGGTTAGAGACGTCGGACATGATACAAGAGATGGTCAGAGACCGCAAACATGATACAGGAGATGGTCAGAGACTGCAGACATGATACAGGAGATGGTAAGAGACTGAGGACATGATACAAGAGATGGTCAGAGACTGCAGACATGATACAGGAGATGGTAAGAGACTGAGGACATGATACAAGAGATGGTCAGAGACTGCAGACATGATGCAAGGGATGGCCAGACACTGCATACATGATACAAGAGATGGTCAGAGACTGCGGACATGATACAAGAGATGGTCAGAGACTGTGGACGTGATGCAAGGGATGGTCAGAGACTGCGGACATGATACAAGAGATGGTCAGAGACTGCGGACATGATACAAGAGATGGTCAGAGACTGAGGACATGATGCAAGGGATGGTCAGAGACTGCGGACATGATACAATAGATGGTCGGAGACTGCAGACATGATACAAGGGATGTTTAGAGATGTCGGACATGATACAGGAGGTGGTCAGAGACTGCAAACATGATACAAGAGATGGTCATAGACCACGGACATGATACAGTAGATGGTCAGAGACTGCGGACATGATAGAAGAGAGGGTCAGAAACTGCAGACATGATACAAGAGATGGTCACCGTCAGAGACTGCAGACATGATACAGGAGGTGGTCAGAGACCGCAAACATGATACAATGGTCATAGACCACGGAAATGATACAGTAGATGGTCAGAGACTGCGGACATGATAGAAGAGATGGTCAGAGACTGCAGACATGAAGACAGTAGATGGTCAGAGACCGGGGACATGATACAGTAGATGGTCAGAGACCGCAGACATAATACAGTAGATGGTCTGTACAGTAGATGGAATATGATAGGGGCTCTAGCCTAAATAGCTGTCAGCAGGACAGGAGGTGAAGATGCGAGGGTAAATCTCTCTAACAGAGACACAGCTAGCAGTAAAAGTCTTACAGGGGTTCTAATCCTTCCAGGTTAGTTTTCGCTTTACATACTGTAGGCTGGAAAACCTACAGCAACAGAACTGCATAATCACTATGATGAGAAGTTTAAAAATAAACACTCCATTTCCTGTCATTGATTTTGTGATAATACGTTCCTCTAGCCTCAGTATAGACTTCCTAACACTAGGGCTGATCTCTAGGCAGATACAAAATACATACTTTACTAATGCAACTTTGTAGTCTTTTATATATCACTAAATATATTTTAAATAAAAGCAGTGTAAGTGCCTGGGGTCTCTTGCTTCCCCTGTACAGCAGAGCTCAGACTCGATGTGGGAAGGGAAGCACAAGGAGCCAATCAGGTGCTTACAAGAAGTATGCTGATAGGAGGAGAGAGTAAAATGGCAGAGAGATGAACACATCAGTCTGCTGATTCTCTTTAGGGATAGGTTTGCCACTACTATGGGTTCAGGCCAATCCCCAGAGTTCAACAGAAGCAGTGCTGCACCAGATATCTCAATTAATGCAAAGTGCAATGGGACAAACAGTCCATAAATATGAGAGTTAAATCCAAATAACACACTAATCTACCTTCTGTGCATGAAACAGAAAATTCAGTGCTCTGTGCTGATCCACCACCCGAGCTAATGAGCCTCTCACCTCACATTCAGACCCCTGTCTTACCAGCGGGTCCGAATACGCAGTTCCCTTCTGGGGATAATAGTAGTCTGATGGAACTCTCTGGCTGTGTGCTCCAAGGCAGGTTTCTCAAGACCTCGATCAGGGGAGGGCTGGCAGCCTTAGGCCTGGGGGGGGGGCAAGTGCAGTCAAGTGGCCCATTGAACCATCGAATAAGCTCACCATCCATGCCCACCTGGTTTGGACTGACATCTGTACACAGTGCCTGACCCCTACATTAATCCAGCCTTTTTACCAGTTTTTACCACTTTTCAGAGTGGCCCGGGGGGCAATTGCCACCCTGCCCCCCTTCCCAGTCCTCCCCTGACCTCGATCTCAATCCATAGTAGGTCACAGATATAGGGGAATTGGAAAAAAGAAATCTAGTGCTCTCCATTTAAAATCCAAAAGATTTATTATGTAGCACCCTACAAGGTAGGTGCTAGGTAAAGCATAGTGGGCCTTGACTGCCTGACAGCAGGGCCATGATTTTCGGCTGGGCTGTCATGTCTCCCAGGTGTGGCTGTTGAGACTGGGGAGTCTCCCCACTGTGCTCCATGAGAGCTTTCTCATTGGGCAGTGGAGGAAACCCAGCCAATGGCACACTCAGGCCTGTATCTACCCCAGAAAGGCAGATTCTGCCGCACAGCATTCTGGGAGTGGGTATAAGTTTGTGGGGGGCACATTACGCAGCGTCTTTGGCGGGAAGCAGAGTCCCAGGAGGGAGAGTGCGGCTGCCTCTCCTCCTGTCAGAGGAATCGGGTGTCCCAGGCGGCTTGCCTGAGGGGACAGAAGGCTGAGCTGCAGAGAGAATCTAGTGCAGAGGACCAGCGGAGAGAGAGGGTTCAGTTTCAGGAAAGCATTCCCAGTTCGTGAGTACTGCAAACTGCCCCCTGGGGGTCTGCCTAGAGAGGGGACCACTCTGGTGAAGGTCGCGGGGATCCAGGAGCTATCTAGCCAGTGCAGGAGCAAATGCAAAGGGGGTGCCAGTGTTGATCCTGAAGAGAAGCAGAGGGGGTGCCTAGTGAGAGGACCTTGAAGTGTAGAGGGGTTGCCTAGTAAGAGGACCCTGAAGTGTAGAGGGGGTGCCTAGTAAGAGGACCCTGAAGTGTAGAGGGGGTGCCTAGTGAGAGGACCCTGAAGTATAGAGGGGGTCCCTAGTGAGAGGACCCTGAAGTGTAGAGGGGGTGCCTAGTGAGAGGACCCTGAAGTGTAGAGGGGGTGCCTAATGAGAGGACCCTGAAGTGTAGAGGGGTTGCCTAGTAAGAGGACCCTGAAGTGTAGAGGGGTTGCCTAGTGAGAGGACCCTGAAGTGTAGAGGGGGTGCCTACTGAGAGGACCCTGAAATATAGGGGGGGTGCCTAGTGAGAGGACCCTGAAGTGTAGAGGGGGTGCCTAATGAGAGGACCCTGAAGTGTAGAGGGGTTGCCTAGTAAGAGGACCCTGAAGTGTAGAGGTGGTGCCTACTGAGAGGACCCTGAAGTATAGAGGGGGTACCTAGTGAGAGGACCCTGAAGTGTAGAGGGGGTGCCTAATGAGAGGACCCTGAAGTGTAGAGGGGTTGCCTAGTAAGAGGACCCTGAAGTGTAGAGGGGGTACCTAGTGAGAGGACCCTGAAGTATAGAGGAGGTGCCTAGTGAGTGGACCCTGAAGTGTAGAGGGGGTGCCTACTGAGAGGACCCTGAAGTGTAAAGGGGATGCCAGTGTTAAAGTGTACAGCGTGCAGTGTACAGTGTGCAGCGTACAGTGTTGAGAGTTGCAGCAGCAGAAGCAGTATACAGAGGCTACCTCAGTCGGCAAGGACAGGAGAGAGCAGTGTTCGGGACTTTTGAGCTAACCAGAGTGTCAGAAGTCAAGTTCAAGTACAGTTCAGCAAGTCAGTGCTTTTCAAGCGCCAGCAAGCGTTGGTCAGCATCCAGCTGGTGTCAAGACAGCGCTGAAAGACATTTTTCTTCAAAGTGTCCCATTTGTACCTAGTTGAGTATCCCACTCATTCTCTTCTCCCATCCCCAATATCAAATAATACCAAAGATGCCGGACTGGTCTTTGACTCCAATCTCACACTTGGTTATAAAGCTTAAAGGGGCTGCTGGCGTCTCCGGTACCAATGGCAGACCCTCATCAGGCCCAATGCCTGGAAATCCTGCTACGATTAAAAGATAAATAACTCACAAGACAAGCACTTCAGCAGTGTGGGCTGTTCCAGCATATACAATCGTATCCGTGGCCGCGATGTGATATCAATGGACAGGCTCCGCCCCCTATACGCGTTACGTCAGGCGTTGACTTCCTCGGTAGGGGAGGAGCCAGGCTGTCACAACTCAGATTATATGGGCTAACCTTACTTACAAAACCTTTTCCCATTGGTCCCCATCCTGTCCAGCTGAACTCCTTTTAAACATTTAAACCCCGGAGCTCCGGTCAGAGAAGAGATCACAACAGGTCAATGGATACATATCCTCTGATGCACCAATATCAGAGATACGGCCATATTAGCATGCTAATATACCAAAAATAGCACAATCCCAAGAGCTTGCTGTACTGGGCCCGGACCCCATCAGTACATTAGTCTGCTGATTCTCTTTAGGGATAGGTTTGCCACTACTATGGGTTCAGGCCAATCCCCAGAGTTCAACAGAAGCAGTGCTGCACCAGATATCTCAATTAATGCAAAGTGCAATGGAACAAACAGTCCATAAATATGAGAGTTAAATCCAAATAACACACAAATCCACCTTCCGTGCATGAAACAGAAAATTCAGTGCTCTGTGCTGATCCACCACCCGAGCCTCTCACCTCACATTCAGACCCCTGTCTTACCAGCGGGTCCGAATACGCAGTTCCCCTCTGGGGATAATAGTGGTCTGATGGAACTCTCTGGCTGTGTGCTCCAAGGCAGGTTTCTCAAGACCTCGATCTCAATCCATAGTAGGTCACAGATATAGGGGAATTGGAAAAAAGAAATCTAGTGCTCTCCATTTAAAATCCAAAAGATTTATTATGTAGCACCCTACAAGGTAGGTGCTAGGTAAAGCATAGTGGGCCTTGACTGCCTGACAGCAGGGCCATGATTTTCGGCTGGGCTGTCATGTCTCCCAGGTGTGGCTGCTGAGACTGGGGAGTCTCCCCACTATGCTCCATGAGAGCTTTCTCATTGGGCAGTGGAGGAAACCCAGCCAATGGCACACTCAGGCCTGTATCTACCCCAGAAAGGCAGATTCTGCCGCACAGCATTCTGGGAGTGGGTATAAGTTTGTGGGGAGCACATTACGCAGCGTCTTTGGCGGGAAGCAGAGTCCCAGGAGGGAGAGTGCGGCTGCCTTTCCTCCTGTCAGAGGAATCGGGTGTCCCAGGCGGCTTGCCTGAGGGGACAGAAGGCTGAGCTGCAGAGAGAATCTAGTGCAGAGGACCAGCGGAGAGAGAGGGTTCAGTTTCAGGAAAGCATTCCCAGTTCGTGAGTACTGCAAACTGCTCCCTGGGGGTCTGCCTAGAGAGGGGACCACTCTGGTGAAGGTCGCGGGGATCCAGGAGCTATCTAGCCAGTGCAGGAGCAAATGCAAAGGGGGTGCCAGTGTTGATCCTGAAGAGAAGCAGAGGGGGTGCCTAGTGAGAGGACCTTGAAGTGTAGAGGGGTTGCCTAGTAAGAGGACCCTGAAGTGTAGAGGGGGTGCCTAGTAAGAGGACCCTGAAGTGTAGAGGGGGTGCCTAGTGAGAGGACCCTGAAGTATAGAGGGGGTCCCTAGTGAGAGGACCCTGAAGTGTAGAGGGGGTGCCTAGTGAGAGGACCCTGAAGTGTAGAGGGGGTGCCTAATGAGAGGACCCTGAAGTGTAGAGGGGTTGCCTAGTAAGAGGACCCTGAAGTGTAGAGGGGTTGCCTAGTGAGAGGACCCTGAAGTGTAGAGGGGGTGCCTACTGAGAGGACCCTGAAGTATAGAGGGGGTGCCTAGTGAGAGGACCCTGAAGTGTAGAGGGGGTGCCTAATGAGAGGACCCTGAAGTGTAGAGGGGGTGCCTAATGAGAGGACCCTGAAGTGTAGAGGGGGTGCCTAATGAGAGGACCCTGAAGTGTAAAGGGGTTGCCTAGTAAGAGGACCCTGAAGTGTAGAGGGGTTGCCTAGTAAGAGGACCCTGAAGTGTAGAGGGGGTGCCTAGTGAGAGGACCCTGAAGTGTAGAGGGGGTGCCTAGTAAGAGGACCCTGAAGTATAGAGGAGGTGACTAGTGAGTGGACCCTGAAGTGTAGAGGGGGTGCCTAGTGAGAGGACCCTGAAGTATAGAGGAGGTGCCTAGTGAGTGGACCCTGAAGTGTAGAGGGGGTGCCTACTGAGAGGACCCTGAAGTGTAAAGGGGATGCCAGTGTTAAAGTGTACAGCGTGCAGTGTACAGTGTGCAGCGTGCAGTGTAGAGAGTTGCAGCAGCAGAAGCAGTATACAGAGGCTACCTCAGTCGGCAAGGACAGGAGAGAGCAGTGTTCGGGACTTTTGAGCTAACCAGAGTGTCAGAAGTCAAGTTCAAGTACAGTTCAGCAAGTCAGTGTTTTTCAAGCGCCAGCAAGCGTTGGTCAGCATCCAGCTGGTGTCAAGACAGCGCTGAAAGGCATTTTTCTTCAAAGTGTCCCATTTGTACCTAGTTGAGTATCCCACTCATTCCCTTCTCCCATCCCCAATATCAAATAAGCAAAACAAACCAAAGATGCTGGACTGGTCTTTGACTCCAATCTCACACTTGGTTATAAAGCTTAAAGGGGCTGCTGGCGTCTCCGGTACCAATGGCAGACCCTCATCAGGCCCAATGCCTGGAAATCCTGCTACGATTAAAAGATAAATAACTCACAAGACAAGCACTTCAGCAGTGTGGGCTGTTCCAGCATATACAATCGTATCCATGGCCGCGATGTGACATCAATGGACAGGCTCCGCCCCCTATACGCGTTACGTCAGGCGTTGACTTCCTCGGTAGGGGAGGAGCCAGGCTGTCACAACTCAGATTATATGGGCTAACCTTACTCACAAAACCTTTTCCCATTGGTCCCCATCCTGTCCAGCTGAACTCCTTGTAAACATTTAAACCCCGGAGCTCCGGTCAGAGAAGAGATCACAACAGGTCAATGGATACATATCCTCTGATGCACCAATATCAGAGATACGGCCATATTAGCATGCTAATATACCAAAAATAGCACAATCCTAAGAGCTTGCTGTACTGGGCCCGGACCCCATCAGTTCAAAAGGCAGTTGAAAATGGCAGAAAAGAGGTCCTAACTCAGAACTGTTTTTTGATGTTCAGCACCCATTGATTTCAACGGGTTTTGGATTTGGCACCCAAACTTTAATCATGTTTACTGGTTTGTAAATGTATTGTACTTATCATTGGTGGTTCAGTGTTGAAGAACCTACTATGTCCTCTACACAGTCAAAGTACCTAGAATGTCCCTCACTCCATGAAAAGTTCCTATGCCCTTCATTCCACGCATTTGAGGTACCGACCCATGTCCCTCACTCCACTCAGTCAAATGACCTAGTATGTCCCCCACTCCATGCAGTCAAATGACCTAGTATGTCCCCCACTCCATGCAGTCAAATGACCTAGTATGTCCCCCACTCCATGCAGTCAAATGACCTAGTATGTCCCCCACTCCATGCAGTCAAATGACCTAGTATGTCCCCCACTCCATGCAGTCAAATGACCTAGTATGTCCCCCACTCCATGCAGTTGAAGTACCTACAATGTCCTCCACTCCACGCAGTCAAAATACTTACTTTGTCCCCCACTCCACACAATCGAAGTACCTACTATGTCATCCCCTTCGCACAGTTGGTGGTTCAGTGTTGAAGAACCTACAAATTCCTCCACACAGTCAAAGTAACTAGTATAAAAAAAAGGGAGTAGGTATAATGAGAATATGATATAACCAACTCACCCAGCGCTAAAACAAATATATATAAGAGACACTGTACACTTATAGTGACTGCATCAATGAAACATAAAGTTCTTTTGAAATTCATAAATGCATCCAGATGTATCACTTTCTTCACCACGGTGCAATATCAAAAATAACTGGACCACCTTCACCACACCAGAGTGAATCCCCCGTGGTAATGGACACTCACCAGAACATGGAATAAGTGGAGCCTTTGTAATACATATGGGTTTCCACGCCAAGGGGAGTATGTTCTGTTAATCAATATGGAATCCTCCAATGTCCACAAGCCTAATGCCTCCAAAGCCCATAAGCTCCATTAGATGTATAATAGCATGTAAAGCAGAGAAAATAAACCCTATTTTGTAATAAATGGTATGAAGATAATATGTAGCAATCAAAACTTGCTGTATCATTCAAGTGATTGCAAAATGAGGAAGTTATGAAATAACTGCAATTATTCTCTAAGAAAAATTTAGACACTTGTATTAATCAATCTCCATTCACTATAGATGTCGTGCTTAGAAAAATGTTTTTAGTGTGTGTGAGTGTGTTTATGTGTGTGTATAAGTGTGTATGTGTGTATATGTGTGTTTATGTGTGTGTATATGTGTGTGTATACTGTATATATGTGTCTGTGTGTATATGTGTTTATGTGAGTGCATGTGTGTGTGTATATGTGTGTGTATGAGTGTGTGCATGTGTGTGTGAATATGCGTGTGTGTTTGTATATGTGTGTGTGTGTATATGTGTGTGCGTGTGTGTATGTGTGTGTATGTGTGTATATGTGTGTGTATGTGTGTATATGTGTTTGTGTATGTGTGTGTGTGTGTGTGTGTATGTGTTTGTGTATGTGTGTGTATATATGTGTGTTGGTATATGTGTGTGTCTTTGTGTGTATGTGTGTATGTTTGTGTATATGTATGTGTGTATGTGTGTGTTTGTGTATGTGTGTGTGTGTGTATAGGTGTGTGTATATATGTGTGTTGGTATATGTGTGAGCCTTTGTGTGTATGTGTGTGTGTATATGTATGTGTGTGTATGTGTGTGTGCATGTGTGTATGTGTGTGTATATACAGTATGTGTGTGGGTATATGTACAGTATGTGTCTCTGTTTGTGTGTGTGCGCATGTGTGTGTGTGTATGTGTGTGTGTGTATGTGTGTGTGCGCATGTGTGTGTGTGTATGTGTGTGTGTATAGGTGTGTGTATATATATGTGTTGGTATATGTGTGTGCCTTTGTGTGTATGTGTGTGTATATTTGTGTGTGTATATGTATGTGTGTGTATGTGTGTGTACATGTGTGTATGTGTGTGTATATACAGTAGTGATGTCGTGAACATAAAATGTAATGTTAACAAACGGCGAACGCAAACTTCCGCAAATGTTTGCGAACCGGGCGAACCGCCATAGACTTCAATAGGCAGGCGAATTTTAAAACCCACAGGGACTCTTTCTGGCCACAATAGTGATGGAAAAGTTGTTTCAAGGGGACTAACACCTGGACTGTGGCATGCCGGAGGGGGATCCATGGCAAAACTCCCATGGAAAATTACGTAGTTGACGCAGAGTCGGATTTTAATCCATAAAGGGCATAAATCACCTAACATTCCTAAATTGTTTGGAATAACGTGCTTTAAAACATCCAGTGTGTGTATACGATCAGGTATGATGTTGTATCGATCAGGTAGTGTAAGGGTTACGCCCCCTTCACAGTGACAGACCAAACTCCCCGTTTAACGCACCGCAAACAACTGCAAACAGACCAGAACCGACCAAAATGGGACAGGAACTGGGCTTTAAGGGTTAGGGTTAGGTTTAGTGTTAGGGTTAGGGTTACGGTGAGATACTTAGGGTTAGAGTTAGTAACCCTACCCCTACGCCTCTAACCCTAAGCACTAAAAATAACCCTAACCCTAGCCTTAACCCTAACCCTAATTCAATTTTTTTTTTCTGGTTCTGGACATGCTACAGACACTAAATCACACAAAAAAAGTTCTTAA
>NC_138769.1:32035254-32112754 GCF_965119305.1 Pelophylax lessonae | reverse complement strand
GTCTGCTGTTGTAAACACAGCAGACCGTTGTTCTCTCTGGAATCAGCACAGAGTGCCTGTGATCCTCCTATTTGAGAACACAAGCCCATCCCTTTCACAGTTAGAAAACACACCCTAGGCATATACACTTAACACTTTGATTAACCCCTTGCCTGCCAGTGTCATTATTACAGTAACAGTGCATATTTTAAGCACTGATTACTGTAGTAATGTCACTGGTCCCCCCCAAAAGTAAAATGTCAGTTAGGTGACCGATCTGTACGCCGCAATGTCGCAGTCCCGCTAAAAATTGCTGATTGCTGCCATTACTAGTAAAAAAATAAATAAATAAATAAAAATGACACAAATCTTTTCCCTGGTTTGTAGACGAGATAACTTTTGCGCAAACCAATCAAAATACTCTTATTGGGATTTTTTTTTTTGTTTACCAAAAATATGTAGCAGAATACAAATTGGCCTAAAATGATGAAAAAATTAGTTTTTTTAAATTTTTTTTTTTGGGAGGGGGGGATATTATATAGCAGAATGTGAAAAATATTGTTTTTTTTTTTTCAAAATTGTCGCTCTTTTTTTGTTTATAGCGCAAAAAATAAAAATCGCACAGGTGATCAAATACCACCAAAAGAAAGCTCTATTTGTGGGAAAAAAAGGACATCAATTTTATTTAGGTGCAGCGTCGCACGACTGCGCAATTGTCAATTAAAGTAACGCAGTGCCGAATCGCAAAAAATGTCCTGGTCATAAAGTGGGTAAAACCTTCCAGTCCGGAACTGGCTCAAACAAAGGAGATAGTACGGAAACCAACCATTGGAACAAAAAGGAAATGGAAATACCAAGATACACTATTTGGTAGAGAATTAATATAACAAAGTTACCCTTAAAGCGGAACTCCACCCAAAAGAAGTTCCGCATTAAGGACTCTTCCGCCGCTCCTCTTGCACAATTGGCACTTTTGAGGAGCGTGGGGGAGGGGAGCAGGTACCCGATTTTTCCTTTCTGAGCACTGCGGCCCCTCTCCCTACTCCTGCAGTCTTCTGGGACACTGACAGGTCCCAAAAGACTGTATCTACCATTCAGGATACGCAGCGCGGCTCGCGCATGCACAGTGGGCACCTGGCTGTGAAGCTGGGACCTGTGCCCACAGTGAAGATGCCAGGGGTGCAAGGGAGGACGGAAGATGGAGACGGCTGGGGTGGACTCACCGCTAGATCCTGGGACAGGCGAGTGGCTGTTTTTTAAAAGTCAGCAGCTACACCTTTTGCAGCTGATGGCCTGGAGCTCCAATGCTTTACTAGTATAAACATGCCAAAGTATTCACACAAGGTACTCATGTGGTAAAATAAGGTGCACTCAGGGACTGACTTGTAACTTTCGGCCCAGAGGGCAAGTACAAACCAGAGGCCCATGGTGCCTCTTCCCACTCTCCCTCTTCTTGGCCTCCTCCTGACCCCCATTCCAGGCTGAAGCTCCACTCCAGGTACTCTCTACTCTCTGGCCTAATCTAGGTTCCTGACCTGGCCACCGGGGTGGAGCTGGGACTGGAGAGTCTCCAGTGGGGCATGGAGCCAGCCACAGCTCATGCTGGGGGGAGGCCTGCGCTCTGTCCTTGTCTTCATCCCACACTCAGTATGTCAGAGGTGGGGACTTTTTCCTTCTCTTCACCAGAAATCCTTTAGGCATGTCTGTGGCAGAAGCAGTGAAGCCTTTTTATGGGGAATCAGAGTGGCCCGGGGGGCAATTGCCCCCCTGCCCCCTGGCCCAGTCCTCCCCTGGGTGCACTTGCCAGGAATAGAGCAAGAGATAGAGGGGGAAGAGGGAAGATGGGGGGGGGGGGGTAGAAGGGGGAATAGAAGAGGACGTGAACAGGTCAATCACCATATAGTAGACATTATAAAGGTACACGAACTAGTCTATTATAAAGCATACAGAAGAACTTGTCACACGTTATTTTCAAATGCAATTTTTTGGGAAGAATGCAAAAAAACACAATATTTAACCAATTTGTTTGTTAAAATATAAAAGATGATGTTACACCGAGTAAATAGATACCTAACATGTTATGCTTTAAAATTGCGCACACTCGTGGAATGGCGACAAACTACAATGCTTGAAAATCTCCATAGGCGACACATTAAAAATGTTTACAGGGTTACCTGTTTAGAGGTACAGATGAGGCCTAGGGCTAGAAATATTGCTCTCCCTATAACGTTCGCAACAATAGCTCACATGTGTGGTGCGAACTTTGTTTATATATGTGTGCGTGACTTACATATTCGTTCTCTTCTGCTCGTGAGCGCAGAGAGGATAGGGGCACTTTCAATTTTTCTTTTTAATTAATTAATTCTTTCATTTTATTTTATTTTTTTCAAAGTAAATTTTTTATTTATTTTGATTACTTTTATTCCTATTACAAGGAATGTAAACATCCCTTGTAATAGAAATAGGGGATGACAGGTCATCTTCATGGAGATATCTGGTGTCTATAAGACTTAACTCACCACTTCAAAGCCACAACGTATATATACTTATTACGGTCACAAAGTGGTTAAAGCTCAACTCCAGGAAAATGGAAATGAAATGACAACCAAACTATTGCCCACTCGGCCCCCCTGTTCGGCAGGATGTGGGCATTATATATAGAAATGGTATTTCTACCACTTCTATATATGACAGTTTCCCGCTGTCAATGGTTCCAAAGGAAGCTGCAGGTGCTGGCACCCGCTGCATCCTTAGCAACCGCCACCATCACTAGCATATTGGCTTACATGGCTGGGAATCTCCAGCTAAGTGAGCAAAGGGGCAGGGACAGCATTGACATCACTGCACAAATATGTCACTACTATGATAACAAATGATGTCACCACTATACCCGCCCCTTCCCTTATATAGCTGAATAAAGGTTGGGAAGCTGTCATTCAATGAGCAGTACCATCATGATTGGTTGTATGTGTCAGGTGTGTTGGGTTTTTTATTTCGGTGGCATCATGATTTACAATAGACTTATAATAAATTACATTTTTGGGGGATTTTTATTTTTTCAAATAAAGGAATTGTCAAACATTTGGGTGTCTTTTTTTCTAGGTTACACTTATTTTGTGAATGAGTACTATGTGCCCTAACTGATTCACATGGGAGGTCTCTTATTTTTGAAGGGGGATTGCAGATTCCAAAAAGCCCCCCGCCTACAAATCCTTAGAACCTTTCAGCTCCCATTGATTTCAATAGGATTCGGCATCCAAACTCCTTCTGAAGTCAGACGAACACTGCTCAAACCAAACCCAGGGCAGTTTGGCTCTTTCCCAATCACATACTGTACAGGAACCTTAAGTCCTCATCTACACAGACTTACTTAAAGGAAAAGTACAGACAACGCTTGTTTGGCTGTAATCCTCCTGTGGATCACAGGAGTGCAGTCCGATCTGTACTCCTGTAATCCATTTGCAGCTGAAGCCCACTGTCAGCTGACATCACAGAGCCGGAGCAGGCTCGAGACAGATCACGACAATATGGTCAGGATCCACCCACATGCCTGGACCGGCACCCAGCTCAGCCCCTCAGTGAGCCACTGAGAGCCTAAACCGCTGCTCCTGCCCCCCTCCACAGCTCAGCGCTCCAGTGAGCGGAGGGGGGGGGGGGGTCAGGGCAGAAAACCGTTGACTGTTAGGTGACTGACAGAGCTTAGGGAGCTCTGAGAGCGATTGGCGGTGTTTGATTGCTCGGCTCTGTCTTTAGAGCAAGGGACAGACAGTGTGAGTTCAGGATTCAGGCATGCACCCACACCTGCACGATCCATCAAAATATGATTAAAAGTAAGACCGAATCAGCTCAATGCTGCTAATTAATGCAAAATGATTGATATTTAATTCTCCACACTGGCTGATCAAATCTAAACAAGTCTGATCAGAAGGGAAGTCAAGGCTATTTCATCAGTTTTTGATTCAATAATTTCAATCGAATTACAAACTGATCAGATGATAAAATCGAAGAGTGTATGGCCATCATTTTGCATTGGGTTTAGACCTTCCTTAATTGACCACCTACCCATTGCCTTTAGGGATACACTTAAAGCGGAGTTCCGGGCACAAAAACGATTTTTTTTTTTGTGCCCCTCCGCTCGGTAGAGCTCACCTGAAAAGGAATTGGATAGTTATTTTTATTTTTTTTGTTTACTCACCTTTTTATTGAAGATCGTAAATACTCACCTCTGACTGCTTCCTCCCTCGGAGCCGCGGCTCACCCCGTCACTTCCTGCCTCGCGATGATTCCTGGGAGCTAAACGTCATAGCTCCCAGGAATCAATGCGACGGCACCGGCCCGCTCGTCATTTCCGGGCGACGCCGCATTCCCCTGCTAAACAGCTTCTGGGAATGCGGCGCCGCACCGGAAGTGACGAGAGGGGCCGGTGCAGTGCATTCTGGGACACGAAGACGCGGAAGAAGACAGAGAAGAGGACCGCGCCGGCTTCAGCTGCCCACAACAGAGATGGAAACGCTGTGGAAGAAATTTTATAAGTAAGTATTTCTTCTAAAAGGTAAGTGCGAACCGGGACAGATCAGAGGCTAGCCATTGTGGAATGTGCTAGCCCTGACTGTCCCGGGGGTATGTTCAGTAAAAAATCATTTTTGTGCCCGGAACTCCGCTTTAACGTTTGTTACAAACATTTACTCGTCAGCACGTCATTAACCAAATTTGATCGTGTCCAAATATGGTTAATGACTTCATCTGGTAAACGCCGCCCCATCAGCAATTCTAATGCTAATATCATCAGCTGAACCACCTGTCTTTCACACATCATAATTATGCTGATTTACTCTGTGTTTACACCTATAATAATGTGTATGAATTTTGATTTAGCCTTGATGCCGGCAGTCTGGTCATCCAGGCTGGTTTAAGTGCGCTTAGTTAATTAGCATGTTAATGATAACATTTTCTAGATGGGATTAGCCATGAGTCATCTGTAAATCGTTATCTAACAATTGTGTGATGTTTTGGGTAAATATTTGGGGCATTGTTCATGTAGTGACTGACATACTTCTCAAGTGTATAAAAAGTATGTTTCTTGTTCAATAAAGATTGAGGTTTTCAGATACATACAAGCTAAGTTCAGGCTAGTTTTGTATGTCGGGCGGCTGGAATATCTAATATCTATGTTCAAGACTGGAGGAAGCTGTATAATGAAGGAAGCCCACAAACACAGTGTGGGCTGCGGTTCTGTTACAGGTGCCTATAAATAAAAAGGGATCAAAGTCTTGGCCAAGTAACTATAGACCTGTTAGTTAAACTTCTATAGTCGGGACGATATTGAAGAGTTTAATAAAAGACCACACAGATAAGTTCTTCCTGGAAAAAAATATTTTAAGTGTAGCCAGGACCGGACTACCATTATCTGATAGTGCAGACACACCTTCTGTTCCTTCAGATATTCTTTGTATCCCTCTAGTGTTGGTCTCAGAGTTAAATCATCATATTGCAGAGACTGGGAGAATGGCATCGTGGGGAATAGTAGTCTTCTGTAAGGCTATGACTATGCGGCTGGATTGTTTAAGAACTATAATTCCCAACAAGCTTTTGATTACAGAGGAGCATCTTGGTAGAGGCTATAAAGGGATCTGCTGAACAAGCCTGGGCCCTCTTGCTTCCCGGAACCCATTGTGTGCACATCAATCTGCTGTATATAGAGAGAGAGATAGCAGACTGTGGCCTACTGCACCATCTGCCTGTAGCTCAGTTACACTGAACACAGACACTTTGCAATTGAATCAGCCACCAGATCTTTTAGGATTGTAATCAACGATTCAGCATTGCTTGCTATACATTGAGTCATATTGGATACTATTCATGAGCACCAACTGCCAGTGAAGACTTTAGCAAGGCCTTGCAAGTAGGACACTATCATATTATTGCTTAAAGAGGACACGTTACTGGTATCTAGATTACCTTAGCTCTCATCAGGATACAGGGGGTATAGGCAGGCCCGGGGTTCCCCTTTAGTCTGAGTGCTTCACAGTAATAATAATATAGTTTCCTGAGAGATCCACAGGCATATTCCAAGAGATTGTGTTTACTGGTATCATCTGGTGTTATTAAAACCTGTTTTCTCACTGTCTTTTAACAGTCAGTTCAACTGAACCCTGGTGGCTTATCCATGGGTCTAGTTGACTAATATAATTCTGCAAGTTCTTCTTCTGAGTAAAGTTAAAGCTCATTCATATTGTGTCAGGTTTACCAGCAACCCTCAAGGGGGTAGTGCTACATAAGCAACAGACAGCATGGATTCATGAAAGACAGAAGTTGTCAAACAACCCTGATTTCTTTTTATGAGGAGGTAAATAAAACCTTGGACAGAGGGGTGGCTGTGGATGTAGTATACTTGGATTTTGCAAAAGTGTTTGACACAGTTCCCCACACACAGCTAATGTGTAAGGTAAAGTCTACAGGCTTGGAAAGATCAGTTTGTAAATGGATAGAAAATTGGCTAAAAGATAGAATTCAGAGAGTATGGGTTAATGATTCTTACTCTGAATGGTCTAAGATTATCAGTAGTGTACCCCAAGGTTCAGTGTTGGGACCCTTACTTTTTAATATCTTTATAAATGATATAGGGTCTGGGATTAGAAGTACAATTTCAGTCTTTGCAGATGACACCAAGCTTTGCAGTGGAATAACTTCCTTATAGTCAGTACTAGGATCCCTTTAAGACCCAGCGGACCTCACCTGACACAGCCTTTGCCTGGGAATCAACGGTGATTGTCCAGCACCACTTTAAATCACCTGTATTAGCACACAATCAGTGCTCATGATAGCATTGTTACCTTGTGTGCTCCTGCTTGACCCAGCTAATATCTGCTATATTTATATTGTGTATGACCCAGCTAGTTTTGACCCTGCTTTGCTAGTTTCTGATTCTGTATCGTTTAGACTCTGATCTACCGGTGTATGACCCAGCTTGTCTAGAATACACTTTGCCTGATTCTACTTTAGTGCCAGACTCAGCATTACTACTGGGCTGCCCTGAACCTCATGTTACATCTGCAGCGTTGAACCACAAGTACCAGCCAACCTCCTGCTACATCTGCAGCAGTGAACTACAAGTTCCAGCTGACTCGCTCAGACCTGCTCATGGTATGAGCTCCTGTTTATTGAACTCTTTGTATATCCACACATCTGAACTGATTCCTGCTATCTGCTCCTAGCCTGACACTTACAGGATGTCTCCAACTTACAAGCCAACCTCAATGCACTGTTTCATTGGGCAACTATGTGGCAAATGAGGTTTAATGTTGATAAATGTAAAGTTCTGCACTTGCAGGCATCGTACTTACTGGGGGAGTAGAACTGGAGGAATCCATAGTGGAGAAGGATCTGGGTGTTCTGGTAGATCCTAAGCTTAATAGCATGCAATACCAAGCTGTGGTTTCCAAAGCAAGCAAAGTCCTTTCTTGTATTAACAGAGGCATGGACTCCAGAGAGAGAGAGATATCATTTTGCCCCTGTGCAAATCATTAGTAAGACCTCATCGGAATATGCAGTTCAGTTTTGGGCACCAGTTTTCAAAGGATATTGGGGAACTGGAGAAAGTGCAGAGAAGGGCAACCAAACTAATAAGAGACATGGAGGAGCTCAGTTATGAGAAACGATTAGAGGAACTGAATTTATTCTCTCTTGAGAAGAGGAGATTAGAGGGGATATGATCACCATGTATAAATACATAAAGGGGTCCATATAGTGAATTTGATGTTAAGTTATTCACTTTAAGGTCAACACAGAGGACAAGGGGGCACTATTTACGTCTAGAGGAAAAGAGATGTTGTCTCCAAATACGGAAAGATTTCTTAAGAAGCTGTGAAAATGTGGAATAGACTCCCTCCAGAGGTGGTTCTGGCCAGCTCACTAGATTGCTTTAAAAAGGCCTGGATTCTTTCCTAGGTGTACATAATATAAATGGCCACTAATATTTATAGATAAAGTTAAAATAAAATATCCGATTGCCTCTCGGGGGATCAGGAAGGAATTTGTTTCTCCTGCTGTAGCAAATTGGATCATGCTTTGCTGGGGGTTTTTCGCCTTCCTCTGGATCAACTGTGGGTATAGGATTGTGTATATGGGATTGTATGGTTGGGTTTTCTTTACTGTTTTTTGTTTTTTATTGGTTGAGCCAGATGGACTTGTGTCTTTTTTCAACCTGACTAACTATGTAACTATGTTCACATAGGGGAGGCCAGTATCTGTGGAACCCATATATTTAAAGATGGCTTCCAGATTCCAATAAGCCCCCGACTCACAGACCCCCACAACCACCGGACCAGGGTTGTGGGGAAGATGATCTTGTCCTGATCAGCATGGTACTGCTGCGGGGGGGGGGGGGGGGTTTCTTGATTTTGTTTTTCAAGGGGTCCCCTCCTAAATCCATATCAGACCTGAAGGGCCTAGTATGAATTATGAGCTAGCCTCCACACCATCTTTTTTTTTTTTTTTTTGTGGAGGTCTCCCCTATTAACATCTATAGAAGACCCTCATCTAGTCTCTCACCTATGGAACAAATGCAAAAATGATCAATGCAATATGAATATTTAAATAATTGTGCAGGATTAACTACATAGCTTTATCTTTCAATTGTAGAGGTAACACTGTATACAAAGTATGAATCACATGGAAGTAGTGAAACTATACTATCCTCTTTGTCTGATAACGATGTGGCTTTCCTTTTGAAATACTGTGTAAGGCTTCACTGGCTATTCCAAGTAAGTAGATATAAATCTGATGATCAGATATAATAAAACATCTTAGGCACCTTACACACGATACTCCTGTTAGAGCATCTACGTTTTCTGGCGTAATTGTAATGCGCGCATTTGCGCGCATTTTCGCGCTCGCGCGAATTCGCGTAAATGCGCGCAAATGCGCGTAATTGCGCTCAAATTTATTCTAGCGTTCTGGATATTCAATTGACATTTTGGGTCATTTTAGCGCATTCGCGCGTTTGTGCGCGTTTTTGCGCGCATTAGGCGCAAATTACTGACCAAAAATGCAGATTTTTCTATTTTGTTCTTACTGAAGAAAACGCGGCGCTCATTTACGCGGCTGTGTGCATAGGCACATTAAGAATGAATGGGCTCTATTTTAGCTCAGAAAAAAAAACGCTGTACTGAGCATTTTTAAGCTGCAGTGTGCAAGAGGCCTTACAAAGGAAGCTCAGAGTAGCAAATAATAAAGCTTCAATAGCAGCCAACAGAGGTTGGGACTGGGTATGGAGGGTCCTGTTCTGCAATCAAACACTAACCCAAGTTCTATACCTTACCCTTATATTTCCTTTAACACTCCCTGTAACCCTACCCCTATATAAACTCTAAAACTAACCTTCCATGTGGCATTAACCCCATATATAACACTAACCCCATGTAATCCTAACCCTACTTGTAGCCCTAAAGCTGGATACACACTATAAAATTATCTTTAGATTTTTTCCTTTAGACTTACCAAAACCATATAATATGAGGTCAGACCTAAACACTTTTAGTAAGTATGCAATCAGGCAGGCCCTTGCACTACATAGGTGAAGGCAAATCTAAAGGAAATCTGCCAACAAAAGTTGTATGGTGTGTATCCAGCTTAACACTAACCCTTCATGTAATCCTTACCCTACTCGTAACCCTAACACTAACCCTCCATGAAATCCTTACCCTACTTGTTACCCCTAACACTAACCCTCCATGTAATCCTTACCCTACTTGTAACCCTAACACTAGCCCTCCATGTAATCCTTACCCTACTTGTAACCCTAACACTAACCCTCCATGTAATCCTTACCCTACCTGTAACCCTAACACTAACCCTCTATGTAACCCTAACTCTACTTGTAACCCTAACACTAACCTGCCATGTGATCCTAACCCTACCTGTAACCCCAACACTAGCCCTACCTGTAAGCCTAACACTAATCCTACCTGTAAGCCTAACACTAATCCTACCTGTAACCCTACCCTTCTATAAACACTAAAAAAAAAGGAGAAAAAAAAACCTGTAAAGACAAAGGCATAATGAGCTAGTATGCATCGCATCCTAGCTCATTATGAAATACTTACCTTAGAACGAAGCCCCCACAGTGCCGCCAGCTCATCGACAGGGCGGCCGACATGTCCGGCCGCCCTGCTTCCTTGTTCGCGTCCTCCGGCCATCTGATTGGCCTGAGGCGCGATTACATCACTCCCGCGCATGCACTGGGCTCTGAAGGAATGGCACGGGTGGCCGTTCCTTCAGAGCGCATGCGCCAATGATGTAATCGGCTGCATGTACTGTAAATATCTCCTAATCGGTGCATGTTTAGGAGATATTTATACCACCTTTAGGTAAGCCTTAATATAGGCTTTCCTATAGGTAAATGTCACCAAAGTGGGTTTACAACCACTTTAACAACTTGACCCCCGGAAGATTTACCCTCCTTCATGACCAGGCCAATTTTGTGGCACTGTTATTTTAAATGACATGCAACGCTGTACCCAAATGAAATTTATTTCCTATTTTTCCCCACAAATAGAGCTTTCTTTTGGTTGTATTTAATCACCATTAGTTTTTTTTTTTGGCTGTAAACAAAAAAGACAGACAATTTAAAGTAATTGTAAGGCCTAATTTTTTTTTTTTTTTCCCAAAAAGTTTATTGAAGGAACATGGTATAACAAAAACACAACATGTCAATGTGATCAATGTGGTAAGTACAATAAACATAGATCATGGAAGTACAAATAGTAAAATATCTTGAAGGTTGACAATAATAATGATGCAAATTATAGAGTCCATGAAGAAATAAAGTATGGAGGGGGGAGTAATAATACAACCCTGTTACCAGCACAGGGAGGGGAAGAGGGGGGAGGGGAAAGAGTGGGGGGGAAACAATCCAACAAGTTGACATTCTTCATAATAAATATTTCAGTCAATTAGAAGAGAGAAAGGATATACAGAATATAGGGTCATTGTTAATGAAAAAAAAAAAATTGTTTGATCGGAATCTAATCAATGCAATGGGACATCAATTCGTTTTTGAAACTCAGATGAATTACGAAAAGAGATCCAATCTTTCCAGATATCAGAGTAGCGGGTAGGGTTATCGTGTGCGGTGGCGATTAGTTCTTCCATTTCTGAAATCCGCTTTGGAGTAACCAGGTTTGTAAAGAAGGTATTTTGTGGGAACCCCATAATCTGGGGATGCACAACTTTGCTGCATTGATCATTATCATGGGTAATGATCTGAAATAATTATGTGGAGGAGCAGAAACGTGATGCAGGAGGAAATGAGCAGTTCTATGGTTTGGTTTGTTATTTTTGCAATATGTTGACGGAACACGTTCCAGAATGGTTTGATGGACGGGCACTCCGACCAAATGTGGAGCATATCCGCCGAGTGTGTTTTACATCGCCAGCAAAGGTCAGAAATCTTGTTATCAAATGTATTTAATAAATATGGGGTGCGGTACCATTTTGTGAGGATTTTGTAATTATTTTCCTGTATGGAAACATTAACCACTTGCCGACTGCCTAACGCCGATCTACGTCGGCAGTCAGCCCCTCACAGGCAAAGTGACGTAGGGCTACGTCACTAGCTTGTGAGGGTCTAGGGAGCGAGCGCGCGCCCCCGGAGGCGCGCTCCCGCTCCCGCGTGGTCACGGACCCCCCCGCGCGTGTGACCGGCGGACCCGATGTCCGCCGGTCACTCGGCGATCGGCGGGGGAGAGGGAGAATGTCAGGCAGCTTGTGTAAACAAGCAACCTGTCATTCTCCTTGCTGTTAGGATACTGATCACTCGGATCTAGTATGTAGATCCGTTGATCAGTGTCCATACAGCTCAAGCCCCAGCCAATCACAGTAGAAAGCACGCCCCTAGGGATACACACAGCCCCTCCCTCCCAAATAAAGTTAACCCCTTCACTACCAGTGTATTTTTACAGTAACAGTGCATATATATAGCACTGATTACTGTAGAAATGTCACTGGTAACCCCAAAAGTGTCAAAAATGTCAGTCAAGGGTACGATCTGTCCGCCCCAATGTCGCAGTACCGCAAAAAAAATCGCAGATCGCCGCCATTACACGTTAAAAAAAAAAACAACAAAAATGACAGAAATCTTTCCCTTTGTTAGTAAACGTGATAACTTTTGCGCAAACCAATCAAAATACGCTTTTTGCGATTTTTTTTTTTTACCAAACATAGGTAGCATAAAACAAATTGGCCGAAAAAGTAAAAAAATTTTGATTTTTAAATTTTTTTTTTGGGGAATTTCATATAAAAAAATGTGAAAAATATTGCTATTTTTGCAAAATTGACGCTCTTTTTTTGTTTATAGCGCGTGATCAAAAAATCGCACAGGTGATCAAATACCACCAAAAGAAAGCTCTGTTTGTGGGAAAAAAAGGACGCCAAATTCGTTTAGGTATAGCGTCGCACGACCGCGCAATTGTCCGTTAAAGTCACGCAGTGCCGAATCGCAAAATACCCCCTGGTCGGAGTGGGGGTAAAATCTTCCGGGGCTTAAGTGGTTAATTGAGCCTCAGAGAATATTCCTATACATTTTTTCCCAATGATGTTCTTGGATCTCTATATCTAGAGTTTTACTCCAATCATTACTCAGTTTGCCGAGATGAGTAGGACCTGTGTCCCATAAAAGGGTATGAATTTTGGAAAGTAAGTGTTGTTGTGGAGAAGCTGCAATACATAATTTTTCAAACTTCGTAAAGATAGATGGGTGGGAATTAGATTTTTGAATTATAGGGGAAATGAAGTGGTGTAGCTGAGCATATTCCCAGAACGATAAGGAATCATTTTGGAGCTTTTCTTTTAATTCAGAGTGTGATAGTAATTTCCCGTTATGTAACAAATGGGATATTCTTATGCCCCGTACACACGTACCGATCGTCGGCCGAATGATCGGCCGCCTTTTGTCCGAGGGCTGTCCTGTCTGTTGAAAAGTGCAAAAGACTGCACACGAATTTTGTCGGCCAACAACAGCCGACTGCAGAAGTGATGTCATGTGATGGTTAACTTTCCTTGTCTTTTTTCTTTTCTGAGCATGCCCAGTCTTGCAAATCTGCTGTCTGTCGGCCGAAATCTGTACTGACTGGCGAACAATCGGCCGTTCTGGTGTTGGCCAACAAAAATTTTAATGCTTGCACGACAGATTCTGTCGGCCGAAAATGCGCTGTCGGAAGCATCATACTAACAAGCCTACAATCGGCCGATCGGTCGTCGGGCCGAATCTTTACGGCCGACAATCGGTACGTGTGTACGGGCCTTTAAACCCATTTCACAAGAAGTTTTGTGTAAAGAGTGACGTGTTTGGCCTGGAGGAAATAGAGGGTTATGTAGAATTGGGGTTAAGGGACCCAGCAGTCTTGCAAGGGAGTGATTGGGGTTGGAAGAGTGAAAGCAGCGAATGGTAGGGCCAATGAGAGGATGAAGTTTTAACAAGTTTGTTAATTCGGAGTATGGTAACCATGGAATACTTTGAATCGGGAGCTTAGAGAAGGTGCTTTCCAATACAACCCAATCTTTTTTTTGTTTGAGTATGCCAATCCACAATTTGTAGAAGGTGCGAAGCTTTGTAATATACAGGGCCGGATTAAGAGCATCATGGTCTTGGTGCTGAGGATTTTGAAGGGCCTTAAGGGCCGTGCCTTGGCATGCACCCAGAGGAGGAAGGGTGCAGCCATGCATGCCTAATTCAACATGGGATGCTGTCTCTGAAGCCCATAAACACATCCATGCATCGGCAACTGTCCCTCCTTGTCCGGCCTTCGTGCTGTGTGGGGAGGTTCTGAGGGAGCTGCCTGGGGAAGCGAGCATAGAAGCCAGACTTCTGTGTTTACAAGTGACAGAAGAGCGGTAACAGTGAATATGGCCAACCCGGGGCCTATATTAAGGTAGGGGCCTGGAGCTGCAGCTCCAATAGCCCCTATGTTAATCTGGCCCTGGTAATATAGTAGGATATCAGGGAGTCCCATGCCTCCTTTTGTTTTTGGTCTGGTTAGAGTAGAACATTTTATGCGTGGGGATTTATGTTGCCAAGTGAATGTTCTAATTGCTTTCTTGATGGAGAAGAAACTAGAGGGGAGTTAGATAAGGATTGTTTGAAATAGATATAGTAAGCGGGGTAGAATATTCATTTTTACTATGGCAGCCCTGCCAAACCACAAAAAATGTGCTTGATGCCATTTTTTGAGGTCTTGAAAAATAATTTGTAATTTGACTGTGTGATTCAATTTATACAAGTCTTGTAGTTTGTGTGGGATTTCTATTCCTAGATAGGTGATGGAATTTGCTTTCCACGTGAAAGGCAATGATTTTTTGCATTGCTTAACCTGAGAATCAGAGAGAGAGACATTAAGTGCTTCACATTTCGACTTGTTTATCTTGAAGTTTGCAATATACTGGAATATTTGGAGTTCTTTTTGTAAATTCGGGAGGGATATAACCGGGTTGGAAAGGAATACTAAAATATCATCGGCATATGCTGCCACCTTGTAGTGGTGTGAAGAGGTTTTAATGCCAGAGATGTCAGGATTTTTCCTTATGCAATTTAGTAGTGGTTCGAGTGTGAGGATAAACAGAAGGGGTGAAAGGGGGCATCCTTGACGAGTGCCATTACTAATTGTGAAGGGCTTGGAGAGCGAGCCATTAATCCGAACCCTTGCTGAGGGGCGGGAGTACAGGGACAACACAAGGGCAATCATTCTGGGTCCCAATCCCATGGATTCAAGAATTGCCCTTAAATAAAAATAACAAACACGTTATACTTACCTCCTCTGTGCAGTTGGTTTTGCACAGAGCAGCTCGGATCCTCTTCTTCTGGGGTCCCTCTTCGGCTCTCCTGGCCCTCCCTTCTGTTGAGTGCCCCCACAGCAAGCCACTTGCTATGGGGGCACCCGAGTTGAGTCATAGCTCCCTGTGTCCATTCAGACATGGCCCGCCCCCATCTATTCTCATTGACTGGCTGACTTTGATTGGCAGGAGCCAATGGCGCCACACTGCTGTCTCAGCCAATGAGGGGAGTCCCAGACACTTGAGACATTCCTACAACATTGCTGGAACTAGAGGGACTTCAGGTAAGTATTAGGGGGGCTGAGGGGGGCTGCTTTTTATAGTAAAGCGGTTGTATCCC
Source organism: Pelophylax lessonae (assembly GCF_965119305.1). NCBI lineage: Eukaryota > Metazoa > Chordata > Amphibia > Anura > Ranidae > Pelophylax > Pelophylax lessonae. The sequence continues at coordinate 32,097,609 of NC_138769.1, read as the reverse complement.
CTGTGTAAAAAACAAAAAAAACTGCAGGACAATGGCATAATGTGCTAGTATGCATCACATACTAGCACATTATGAAATAATCACCATAGAACGAAGCCCCCACACGGTCGCGCAGACACCGCTGAGGCAGCTGACAGGTTCCCTCGGCCTCCCTTCTGGGTTTGGCGGCTCAGGCGCTGTGAATGGCCAGAGCCGCGATGACATCACTCTCGCGCATGCGCGTGGGAGTTCACTTTTTGGCAAGGAGCCGGCAAGGAGCTCTGAAGGTCCGGCAAGGTACGCTCTTTCTAAAACCTTCTGGATTCCAGCATTATTTGCAGCTTCTCCTCCCTTTCTATGGACTATATATCCCATGGTACCTTGCTGCCGGCAAGCAGTGATTCCTGTACAGACTCCACCTCCTGAAACCCCTCCTCTCAGCACCTCGGTTGATCAGAAGGCAGGCTCCATTAAATGTGTGACACAGCAGTGCCTACTCACAGGGCATAGTGACCACAAGTCACAGAATTCAAGGAAGGAAAAGTGTGGGGATTTTCACAAAGTGAGTTTACAAATTTCAAGATCAGACGGAGTTATAGGAGTAGGCTAGAAATAATTTAAATACAATGTAAAAATGAATATATGATTTTACATTTAGACCATAGATGCACTTAAACTAAAGATTAAAGCCTATATTTAGCTAAAATCAAAAACATAAAAATCAGCACAAGGGACATATCTTACAGTTACTATAAAGTGTCCTTTGTGCTGATTCTTCTTCTTTTAGAAGAAACATTCTTTTGGGCACAATCATTGTCTCACCAAGTACATGTAGCTGGGACTACCATTTTTGAGTATATGGACTTATCTTTTGTTCGTGGGGTCGTTTCTATGCCCCTCTAGTGCTGGTCTCCGATGGGATCAACATCTTGCAGAGACTGGAAGAGTGGCATTGTGGGAACTGTAGTCTTTAGCAGGGTGAAGATCGTGTGCCTGGATTACAAAAGTAACTACCTTCCCAGAAAGCTAAGGGGGAGTGAAGCTTTTTTGGGAGGAGCTATAAAATTATCTGCCTAACATGTTGGAACTCTCTTGCTCCTAGAACCCATCGCGTGCACATCAGCCTGCTGAGTGTTGTGTAAAACAGCAGATCGGGGCTTACTGCACATGGCCTGACCCGCTTGTAGACTCAGCCTCAGAGGAGTGGATGTCCATCGCTGCACTGCGGACATCTCTGCAGTATCGCTGAGAGAGAGAGAGTGGAGGTCGGCTAAAAAACCTGAAGCAGCAGAGCGCAGTCAGGCTTCCGGACGCAAGAACGTGGAAGACCACATCGCCTGTTCTACAGGACCCTCACAGACGGACATCAGGAGTTGGTGAGAGGGTATCTGTTCTTGGATCAGACCGCAAGTATCCTTCCCCAAGCTTTAATGGAAAAGCGCCATTTGTCTGTTATGAGATCGTGGGCTAGCATGCCAACAAAATATGTATAAAAAGTATGAGCTATGAAATTCTATGGTACCATTAACTCTTGGTAGCTGGTGGTCCAATGATCATTGTATACCTTGAATAAACCATATACAGATGATGAAAGCTGATTGGCGTTGAAGTCCTTCCTTGAAAGACCAACTTAACAATACGCTGAACACAGACACTGAAGCAGATATCAGGTCCCTTAGGATAACAATCTATCATCTTGACTCACTTGTTATATTAAATCACATTGGAAATTGTCCTAAATGAGCTCCAACTGCCAGTGAAGAATATAGCAAGGCCTTGCAAAAAAGAGAGGGATGTTGTTGCTGATTTTTAAAAATGTTTTCTTGCATGTGATTGGGTATTCTTTATGTAGCACCCTCCTAGGTAGGTGCTATGAAAACCCATAGGGGGGCCCTGCCTGCTTATTTGGAGAGTCTGATTATTTAGCCAAGCTTTCATGTGTTCCCAGGTGTGCCTGTTGAGCTTGGGGAGTCTCCCCTCTGTGTCCAACGAGGGATCTTATTGGGCAGTGGAGGAAACCTGACCAATAGCACACCAGGGCTTGTATCTATCCAAGAGGGCAGAATCTGCCGCAATGCATCCTGGGATGGGGTATAAGTCTGAGGGGAGCACATGACAGGGTGTCTTTGGGGGGAAGCAGAGCCCCAGGAGGAGGGTGATGGCTGTCTCTCCTCCTGTCAGCATATGGAAAGGTCCTTGGCAGTCGGCCTAGAGGACAGAAGGTTGAGCTGAGCTGCAGTGAGAGGGACCCAGAGTGCTGAGGACCGAGTGGAACTGCTGGGGCAGAAGTTTCCTGGAAAGCAGTGTCGTGAGTACTGTAAACTGCCCAAGGGTCTGCATAGGATAGGGGACCACTCCAGAAGGTCAGAGGGATCCAGGAGCCAGCTAACCAGTAGGAGGCTTAGAAAGGGGGTGCCAGAGTCTAAGCACTGAAGAGAAGTGTGTGTTAAGAGGGTGCCGGTGCGGGCCCCGAAGTGTTAAGCGTTGCAGCAGATGTACAAGTAGATATCACAAAGGAAAGTGATAAGAAAGCTTTAACAAGGACTTTGTGCCACAAGAGAGTGCCAGAAGTCAGTTTGGGGTGAACAGACAGCAAGTCAGCGTTAACCAGCTCCAACTGGCGTTCACCGGCATTCAGCAAGCGTCAAGTCAGCGTCAGCAGACATTTTTCTTGTTGTCCCACTCGCATTGTAAATAGTTTAGCCAGAGGAGTATCCCACTCATCCCTTCTCCCATCCAAGTTCTCAATAAACCCAAAAAATACTGGACTGGTCATTGTCTCAGTGCTTGGAGAACATGCTTAAATGTGCTGTTGTTGCTAGTGGTAACCCTGGCGGACCCACATCCAGCAAAACGGCTAGGAATCCGGCTACTTTTACAAAGTAAAGCTTTACCTCATTTACTAAGCTCTGGAACAACTGCTCTTGCTAAGTGCCTTTAGTAAATCTACCCCTTTGTTTAAAAAAAACAAAAAAACAAGAGTTAACTTTCAGCACACTTCACTGTATAAATTACAACTTAGTCAGGTACTCTTCATTCCCCAGTTCTTTTAATACACTATGAATACACTATTTAAAGGAGAAGTTCAGCCAAAGCTTGTTTAGCTGTACTTCACCTGTGGATCACAGGATTGTAGTTCGTTCTGCACCCCTGTGACCCATTTTTAGAAGACAGCGTGCCAGAGAGCTGCTGGCTGACGTTCACCAGCTTTCTGTTTATGGAGCTCTGAGAACCAAGCGATCAGCGGTATTTGATCGCTCAGTTCTTAGTCTCAAACCTCGTACACAAAATAAGATTATTAGACAACTTTTTGTCTGTTTTTTTGTTGCATGCTAGTGTAGTCAAGCTGGGACTACTGTGTATATACATATGGCATGAATATATATATGTCACTGTTCTGACACTATCAGATTGCTCCATTAGGAATTCATGAGAAGGATTAGCTTTCCTCCGGAAATGGACGAATTGGATTGTGGGGGATGTAGTCTGGTGAAGAGGGTGAATTGTTATACGGATGGCAGGCGGAACTATACTCCCAGGGAGCCCTGGGACCAGTGGAGGATCATGGGGGAGAAGATATACTTTGGGACGGGGCTGAGTGTGCGCTCTCTTGCTTCTGGGACTCCTGGAGGAGAGATCTAAGGGAGAGAGCTGCCGGAGGACAGTCAGTGACGGAGGCCTGGGAGTGCGGCCTGGAGCGAGTGAAGCCCATCCTCAGCAGAGTGGATGTCGGTGGTCACAGGGAAGTGGCGGATCCAGAGAGCTGAGAGGAGAGCGGGTGGCGCTGAGCTGACTGACCAGAACAGTGAGAGCTGAGTATCCCCAGTAACGCAGCATCATGAGGAGAGGTTCTGCCTGTGGATGAGACAGTCACATGTGGACACTGCCGATGCACAAGAGTGCCTGGTGACACTTGTAAAACGCAAGTATAATCCTACATCCAGAATACCCTGACAGCAGTTAGGATTGTATAAACACCATTACACCTGGATTACAAATATCACATAGAAGAGTGATAAAGAGCTCCAACTGCCGGTGAAGAATTTGCAAGGCCTTGCTAGAGTAGAAACTTTACTTTCCGTAGTTCTTTAAGGGGGCTCCCTGACATAGGATATAATCTCATTAGTCAGAATGAGGATAACTCTAGGCCTGATTTTAGTAGAAGCAGAGTATGGTTTGTGGTTCTTACATTTTGATCATACAGTTACAGCTAATGATTATTTCAATTACTCTCACTTATTTCATGTATTACTTGTGAATCAAACATTTATCTCCTGGGTGTCATTCTTCTAAGCTCCTTCCCCATCATAATGGTTTGGAGGAGTGACACTGCATTAACAGTTATCACAACATTTTGTCTGTTCTTATACAATTGTTTGATTTAACTTTTTCATCCCAGTAAATGGTTAAACTGGTATTTTGGTGTGTCAAGTGTATTCTTAAAGCATCCTTCAGAAAATGTCTGAACCTATAGTACCTAGCGGGTTGGATGCTTTCCAGGGTCAAGGGAGTGCATTGGATATCCCACTAACCAGCAGCCCCCAAGGGGGGTCGTGCTACACTAGTCTCATATTGAAAATGAAGAGGTTACTTTCTTACGAAAATTCTCGTACGACAGAATTTAACTTCAGAAATGATGTAATGCGTTTCATTATTTTGTATGTACAGTATTCTTTCTTTCCTGAGCATGCATAGTCTTGCCCTTACAATTTTTTTCAGATGAAAACTGTACCAATTAACCACTTCTGGACCGGAAGGATCTACCCCCTTAATGACCAGACCATTTTTTGCGATATGGCACTGCGTTATTTTAACTGACAATTGCGCGGTCGTGCGACACTGTACTGAAATAAAATGTATGTCCTTTTTTTTCCCACAAATAGAGCTTTCTTTTGGTGGTATTTGATCACCTCTGCGATTTTTATTTTTTGCGCTATAAACAAAAAAGAACGACAATTCTGAAAAAAAATAAAATAAACAATAAAACAATATTTTTTACTTTCTGCTATATAACATTCCTAATAAAAAAATAATTAAAAATCATATTTTTTCATAATTTTAGGCCAATTTGTATTCTGCTACATATTTTTGGTAAAAAAAATCCTGATAAGTGTATATTGTTTGGTTTGCCCAAAACATATCATGTCTACAAACTATGGGAAAGATTTGTAATTTTTATTTATTTTTTTTACTAATAATGGCGGCGATCTGCAATTTTTAGCGGGACTGCGACATTGCGGCGGACAGATTGGACCCCTAACTGACATTTTTGACACTTTTGGGGGAACCAGTGACATTACTACAGTGATCGGTGGTAAAAATATGCACTGTTACTGTACTAATGACACTAGCAGGGAAGGGGTTAACAACAGGGGCACTCAAAGGGTTAAATAAATTCCTAGGGGGTGCTTTATAACTGTGGAGGGATGGGCCTGCTGCATGAACACAGAGACTCGTGTTCCTAAATGGGAGGAACACAGGATCCCTGCGTTCATAACTGACAAAACAGCAGTCTGCCTTGTTGAAAAACAGCAGACCGTCGTTCTGTCTCCACGGGGAGTGATCGCGGGTGCCCAGTGGCAATCGTTGCCCGCTGGACCCAATAAACGGCTTCCCCTGTGGCGAATGGGCGCGCGCGCCTTCGGCGGCGATCCCGCGAAGTGATGTACAGTTGCGTCGTTTTTTGGGACAGAGCCGACCTGCTGCAGTAAAACTGTGGCGGGCGGTCGTTAAGTGGTTAAACCAAAATGGGCGTTGTGTTCACATATGATAAAAATTTTAGAGCCTGCAAATTCTGCTTTTGTCGTCCGAAAATTCGTAATCGGCTGTCGAAAGCACTATACTAACGATCAGAAAATCGGCATATCGTTCGTCGAACGAAATTTTACTTCCGATTTTCTTATCGCGTGTACAGGCCTTTAGAGTCAGCGGGGGACATTGGACCGATGCTGCATCCACCAAGGTAAGTATGATAACTAAAAAAAAAAAAAATTTCCAAACTTCTCTTTTAAGTAAATACTTGGTTCAACTTCCCCATGTAAATCAAGCTAGACAGTTCTTCTTAAACAGTATTTCCTTTTACTGAATAAATGAAAGTATTTACAGTTCCAAATATGATGATGGATATATAACGTGTAATGTTACTGACACACATTGTTCCCTTGATCAGATAGAGAAAATTTGACTATGGCTGCTGTGCTGCCTCGATTGGTGCTGTCCATACCTCCATTCCAACAGATAATGTCCAAGGTCCGATTCTCAGAAACCCCACATGTGCTTTACTGACCCTGTTCTTTCACATGCCAGAAACCCTCATGCACCCCTTAAAATGACTTTAGGGGCTAGGCTTAAAACAGTTGGAGCAACTTTACAGAACATTTATGGCACAGTCCAACAAGTGCATTCTAGTACGACTTAATCCTGGATAACTGACCTACGCTGCCCAGGCGTACCTTAACAAGGTGAAAGTCTATAACTGCCATCTTCCAAGATGACGTCAGACGCCGAGGGAGTGGAGGGGATGCTTAAATGCCGGCACGATGGGTCAGTATGCCACTGGACCACCGGGGAATAGGAAGTTTTTACGGACAAACATGCGGTAATGGCGATTCCTTTCTACCTCAAGCATTCACTTTGATTGCTATCCACCATTTTTCAAGGATACATTTTTGCCTTTTCTTCCTCTTTTAGCTCCTTGTTGGAGTGAATACCGGAGGGGGCCTCCTGCAATCAGGCAACCCACATGGGATTTTCTTATGCTGTATCTATGTCCATGTTTTTTGCAACACCGGACCACCAGGGTAAATATCTTATACACATATATATTTCTTCATCATGTGTTACTGCAGGTATTTTACCTATGGATTATATATCTAAAGATTCCCTTTTCTCTTTTAAAGGGGATCATCTTCCCTTGATCTGGTAGGGAGTTGGCTTTAATTCTTATATGATCATCAAAAAGGCCCCCCCAAGTTTATCATCTCTTCAAATTTTGAAGTAAAGGGTAAATTTATTGTTAATCCAAAATTTGAATATATCTCTTTCATACTCTATGTTTTTATGAAACTTATGCAAATTGTTTCCCCATTTTTCAGCTGCAGTTCTTTTTGTCATTTTTGGCTTGGCTCGCATCTCCTCTATGGGTCAACGTTAGGGGTCAGGTTTCTCTGCCTTCCCTCCCTTCCACCCACCCTCGTCCTTGTATCCACGTCATTGCTATCCCCGGCAATTAAGGGTCCAGGTTCTTTCAAGGTACATTCTGTTCATGCTTAAAGGTTATTTCTATTGAAATTATAGTTTTTGGGCGTTCAATATAGGACCATTGATATATGCCCCTTTTTTGCTTTTTTTGTCTTGTTATTTTCACTTGTTTCTTTTGTAAATTTAGAATGTTCACTCTCGAGAAATGTCTATCAAACTCCTGAAGAAGCTATTATGAAGATGGCGAAACATGTAGAGTTGACATAATCGAGTGCTTTCTTGTGCTTTTACCATTTTAAAAGTATTGTCTGTTCATGTCCTTTGTCCTTCATGTATAATAAAATGTGATTTTTATGAGAATCCAGATTTTTCTCCATCATTTGCACCTTACTAGTCCCACTTTGCCCCTCCAATTGTATCTATTTCTATTCAGGGATGTGGTGCCTCTAACATTTCTCATCTCTGGCAATATATTTAAAAGAAGCCATCTTCCAAGGGTTGACAGTTCTCCAGGCATTCCCGTTTCTCTCCCGGCAGATTACTGGGGGGCAGCAATCCCTCTTATTGTTCCATGTTGGGTATGGAATCTCCGAAAACGGGCCCTGGAACCCAGACTTTCCCCTGTATTTATATCACAGGGTGGACAAGAAGGGCCCAAAAGTCCTGGAACTGAAGTGCTAACAGTTAACTCCTTCCCCAGCCTGGGCAAGCCAGCTGCCTAACTAATACGTCATCGGCAACCTGCTGACACTTAGACTAATCAATGAGCTGGAGTTCTTAGGAAAGAACCAGTTAAATTACCTTGACTTCTTTGGGGGTAGTGCTACAAGCAGGGCCATCGCTAGCATAAGGCGGCTTAAGCAGCCTCCTTAGGGTGCCAGGGTAAGGGGGCAGCAAAATCCAAATTCTGAGGGTGTGGCTTGGCCATCCGTGTTAGTGGGGGCAAAGACCAGCATTTCCGTCCAGTATGATGTCTAATAACCTTCCCTTTGGACCTTGGTCACTCCTGCTTCACTGTGTAGCACCCTCCTAGGTAGGTGCTAGAAGAGAGTATAGTTGTTGAGTCTTTCTGCTTACCACGAAGATTGCCAGGTAAATTTATAGTGCTCTCTGCCAACCAGGGAGAAGGATCTATTGATTGGGTCTGCTCATGGTGCTCATGCTTGGGTGTAGTTCAGCTTGTCTGAATGTTTCACACTGGTCCAATAGGAGGGCATATTGGACAGTGGGAGGAAACCTGACAAATGAGGGCACAGGCATTGTTACAGCCCTGGAGATTGGCAGAGGAAAGTGCCTCACTGCATGCTGGGTGGCTGTATAAATGCCAGGGGCACATGTGCTCGGGGTCTTCAGCTGGAGAGATGGGTTCTGAAAGGAGGGGGCGGCTGCCCCTCCTCTGTAGTAGTTACCATTGCGCCTTGGGCAGTCGACCTGAGGGCTGGAAAGTCAGAGAGCAGCTAAACCCAGAGGTCCTGCAGATCTGACTGGAAGAGAGACACCAAGAAGGATCTGATTCTGCCTACTGTGAGTACAGATCTGTGTCATGGGGCCTGCCCTGTGAGGGCCATCCCTTCAAGTAGAAGAGTCAGTGGACAGGTGTGAGTCAAGGGGATGCTAGAGAACATCCTGGAGGTAAAGTAGTTGCATCAAGTCTGTTGCTAGAGAGAGCAAGAAGACTTAATTCTTCCATACAAGTGGCAGTATGGTAAAAGCAGTGTGTCTGCATCCACAAGTAATCTGGAGAGGCCAAGTGAGAGTTGTCCTCATCTACTGTGAATAGTTCAGTTGGAGTATCCCACTATTCCCTTCTCCCATCCAAGTTCTACAATAAATACAAAATCAAATACTCTGGACCAGGGGGGCAATAGCCCCATGGGCCGCTCTGATGCCCTGTAAAAAGGCTGCACTGCTTCTGCCACAGACATGCCTAAAGGATTCCTGGTGAAAAGAAGTAAAAAGTCACCACTGCTGACATACTGTGTACAGGATGAAGACAAGGACAGAGCGCAGCACCCCCCCAGCATTGATTGTGTAAACTGTGTCTTAGCAGAAGCCGGTTCCATGCCCCACTGGAGACTCTCCTCCAGCCAGCCCCAACAGTGCTGTCCCAGCTCCCTCCTACCGTCCTCTGCTTGCCAGGTCGGGAATCCGGATTCGGATGGTGGTTAGAGAGTACCTGGAGCAGAGCTTCAGCCTGGAATGGGGGTCAGAAGGAAGCCGGGAAGAGGGAGAGTGGGAAGGGGGCCGAGTCACTGCACCATTGGTCTATGGATTGTACTTGCCCCCTGGGCCGAAAGTTGACAGTCAGCCCCTGTCCTGGAATGTTTATTGAGTAACGAGCAAAGTAAGGAGGGATATGGGAAAACCCCCAGCAACTGTCTGCAGTTAATCAGAGGGAAGCCTAAGAAGTCAATATACAGCAAGCCCTACGGGGACAGTGCTACAACTTTATCAGGACCCTGACGAAGTCTAGAGCGAAGAGGGAACAGAGCGGCTGGCAGATCCAGGATGTCAGAGCGGTACTAAGACAAAGCAGAGAGACACAAAACTGAGCAGGTTTGCTCTTTAGCCAAAATTCGCTCCAACCCTCTCCTGCTGCACTGGTCCCTTCTCCTCCCTGCAGAGTCTTCACCGACTCCAAAACACACAAATGCTGCATACCTCGGCATCCCCCTCCCCATCAGACACTGAGTAATGCTGGCCATACACTATAGGAAAAATCGTTTAAATGCGTTTACAAAAAACGAACATACGGTTGTAAGAGCAAACGATATTGCCATCATGTAATGAATTTCGAACGATAAATTGTTCAATGGATATAAATGAATCGGTTTCTTGTTTGTGTTTTCTCTTCTGGGTCACATATGCACAGTACCACCAGTTCAGTTTCAACGTGCGAGAAACAAATTACCTTTCAATTTGTCGTCCATTCGGCAGAAGTTTTCCAAACTCTTCCAGCTATTTTTTTGGCCCAAAAACATCACATCCAAATTTCCATTTGTGCCCATTAACTGGATGAAAAATAAACGAACTGTCCAAATGACAGATTTTAGAACGATTTTTCGTATAATGTATGGCCAGCGAAAGGCTAATCAGCCATCTGCTATTGCTTTCTATGTTAACTATGTGCCACAATCTTCTTTAAAATAAGTCCTGGCTGCAGTTCACACTTATGGCACCTCTCTAATTAATCTCACAGAGGATATTACCCACTTCAGCCCCGGAAAGTTTTACCCCCCGCCCCCCCCCCCACCCCCTCTCCTGACCAGGCCATTTTTCGCAATATGGCACTACGTTATTTTAACTGACAATTGTGCAGCCATGCAACACTGTACCCAAATAAAATTAATGTCCTTTTTTTTCCACATATAGAGCTTTCTTTTGGTGGTATTTGATCACCTGTGCAGTTTTTATTTTTGGCTCTATTAACCACTTAAGCCCCGGAGGATTTGGCTGCTCAAAGACCAGGCCCTATTTTGCGATTCGGCACTGCGTGATTTTAACAGACAATTGCCCGGTCGTGCGACACTGTACCCAAATGAAAAATTGACGTCCTTTTTTTCCCACAAACAGAGCTTTCTTTTGGTGGTATTTGATCACCTGTGCGATTTTTATTTTTTGCGCTATAAACAAAAAAAGAGCGACAATTTCGAAAAAATAACAATATTTTCACTTTTTTTTTTATATGAAATTCTCAAAAAAATTGTAAAAATCGAAATTTTTTAACATTTTAGGCCAATTTGGTTTCTGCTACATATATTTGTTAAAAAAAAAAAAATCGCAATAAGCATATTTTGATTGGTTTGTGCAAAAGTTATTGCGTTTACTAACTACGGGAAAGATTTATGTCATTTTTTTTTTTAACTAGTAATGGCGGCGATCTGCGATTTTTTTTTTTTTTTTTTTTTTTTGCGGGACTGCGACATTGTGGCAGACAGATCGGACCCCTGACTGACATTTTTGACACTTTTGGGGGAACCAGTGACATTACTACAGTAATCAGTGCTAAAAAGATGCACTGTTGCTGTAAAAATGACATTGGCAGGGAAGGGGTTAACTTTATTGGTGATCAAAGGGTTAAGTGTGTCCCTAGGGGCGTGATTATAACTGTTAGGGGGCGTGGCTAGTGAAGTAATCACAGAGATATACGATCCTACATAGCAGGATTGCATAGCCTCAGTCATTACTTCAGTGAGAATGACAGACGGCTGTGTTTAAATCAGCCGTCTGTCTTTCTCCCTCTCCTGTGGAAGATCGCAAGTGGCCGGCCGCGGACATCAGAGCCGCCGGTCACACGCGCTGGCTAGGCAGGAAACAAGCAGGGCAGGAGCGCGCCGCCGGCGGCGCGCGCTCGCCCCCTACAGGCTCGTGGGCGAGTCACGTACGTCTACGCCGCTGTGCGGCGGTCGGCAAGTGGTTAACAAAAAATGGCAAAAATTTTGAAAACAAAAACAATATTTTTAATTTTCTGCTATAAAACATGTAGCACTACTCCCTTGGGAGCTGCTGGTTACAGATTCCCCTGGGTTACCCTTAGCAACAACATCACAGTTAAGCATTTTCAAAGTGCTTTGGCTCAGTCAGGAAACAGTCCAGGAGTTTTTGTTTTTTTGTGGTTTTATTGAGAACTCGGACAGGAGAAGTTGGAGTGAGATACTCCAACTTGAATAAACTAAGCACAATTTGCTGGGACGACTAAATATAGCTGAGTGCGATGAGGCCGCTGCTTCACCTTGTCACTTGCAGTGAAGACATTAATGAACTGTATTAGATAAGCTGTACTGAAACATAGAAACATAGAAACATAGAATGTGTCGGCAGATAAGAACCATTTGGCCCATCTAGTCTGCCCAATATATCTGAATCCTATGAATAGTCCCTGGCCCTATCTTATATGAAGGATAGCCTTATGCCTATCCCATGCATGCTTAAACTCCTTCACTGTATTTGCAGCTACCACTTCTGCAGGAAGGTTATTCCATGCATCCACTACTCTCTCAGTAAAGTAATACTTCCTCATTACGGAGACATGGTTTAATGAAAGAAATGACTGGGACATAACCATACCAGGGTACTCTTTACACAGAAGAGACAGAGAAGGCAAGAAAGGAGGAGGAGTGGCCCTGTATGTGAAAGATAGCATTAAATCTAACCTAATACAAGTTGGTGAGGCCAACATAGAGTCAGTTTGGGTTACGTTGTAGTTTGCTAATCATGCAGTAACTCGTGTAGGTGTGATATATAGACCACCTGGTCAAGTTAAAGAACTAGATGATCTACTAGTTGAAGAAATAGCTAAAATGACAATGAAAGGAGAAGTTATCATTATGGGAGATTTCAATCTTCCAGATATAAACTGGAAAACCAAAATAGCAAGTTCTACCAGGAGTACAGATATTCTAAATTCCCTACTGGGGTTGTCTCTGCATCAAGTGGTTGAGGAGCCAACCTGGAGGGAGGCCATTTTGGATTTGGTATTCACAAATGGGGATTCGGTATATGATGTCATTGTAGGTGAAACCTTGGGATCTAGTGATCACCAGTCAGTGTGGTTTAATATAAGAACTGTTAAAGAGTCTCACCACACAAAAACAAAAGTTTTAGATGAGTCCTTATCAGACTGGAACAGATTACATGGAGTCCAGGAGAAATGGGACTACTTAAAAGGTGCATTATTGAAGGCAACAGTAAATCGCATTAGACTTGTCAGTAAAAGCAAAAAAAGGAAGAGACCACTGTGGTACTCAGCAGAAGTGGCCCAAATCATTAAAAATAAAAAGCTAGCATTTTGTAATTATAAAAAAACCCAGAGCAATGAAGATAAGGAAATCTACAAGATTAGGCAGAAAGAGGCCAAGCAAGTTATAAGAACTTCTAAAGCGCAGGCAGAAGAAAAACTAGCTCAGTCTATGAAAAAAGGGGGATAAGACATTCTTCAGATATATAAATGAAAAAAGGAAATTAAAACAAAGAATAACTAAATTAAAAACAAAGGACGGAAGGTATGTAGAAGAGAATAAAGGGCTAGCCGACTGCCTTAATGAATACTTCTGTTCAGTTTTTACAGAAGAAAAAGAAGAAGGACCTCCACTTGAAAGGATGACTAATGAATCGTTTGATGCATGTGTCTTTACAGAGGAAGACGTTCTAAGATTGCTGTCTGAAGTGAAGACAAATAAGTCACAGGGTCCTGATGAGATACACCCAAAATTATTAAAAGAGCTTAGTGGTGAGCTGGCAAAACCATTAACAGATTTATTTAACCAATCATTAGTAACAGGAGTCGTCCCGGAAGATTGGAAATTGGCAAATGTCGTGCTCATTCACAAGAAAGGTAGTAGGGAGGAATCGAGCAACTATAGACCAGTGAGTCTGACATCAATAGTAGGCAAATTAATGGAAACCCTATTAAAGGATAGGATTGTGGAACATCTTCAATCCCATAGATTGCAAGATGAAAAACAACATGGGTTTACTTCAGGGAGATCATGTCAAACAAATCTTATAGATTTTTTTGACTGGGTGACTAAAATAATAGACGGTGGAGGTGCAGTAGACATTGCATATCTAGATTTTAGTAAGGCTTTTGACACTGTCCCACATAGAAGACTTATCAATAAACTGCAGTCATTGAGCATGGACTCCCATATTGTTGAGTGGATTAGGCAGTGGCTGAGTGACAGACAACAGAGGGTTGTAGTCAATGGAGAACATTCAGAACAAGGTCTTGTTACCAGTGGGGTACCTCAGGGATCTGTACTGGGACCAATTTTGTTTAATATCTTCATAAGTGATATTGCAAAAGGCCTCGATGGTAAGGTTTGTCTTTTTGCTGATGACACAAAGATATGTAACAGGGTTGATGTTCCTGGAGGGAAACGCCAAATGGAAAAGGATTTAGGAAAACTAGAAGAATGGTCAGAACTCTGGCAACTGAAATTTAATGTGGATAAGTGCAAGATAATGCACCTGGGGCGTAAAAACCCAAGGGCAGAATATAGAATATTTGACACAGTCCTGACCTCAGTATCTGAGGAAAGGGATTTAGGAGTAATTATTTCAGAAGACTTAAAGGTGGGAAGACAATGTAATAGAGCAGCACGAAATGCCAGCAGAATGCTTGGATGTATAGGGAGAGGTATAAGCAGTAGAAAGAGAGAAGTGCTTATGCCGCTGTACAGAACACTGGTGAGACCTCACTTGGAGTATTGTGCGCAGTACTGGAGGCCATATCTCCAGAAGGATATAGATACTCTAGAGAGAGTTCAGAGAAGAGCTACTAAACTAGTACATGGATTGAACAGACAAGGAGTCACTGCTCAAGGTGGTGTAATTGCCTGATGACTCACACAGGTGCATGCCCCGGCTCGCCTCCGTGAAAACTTGATAAAAGAAAAGGAATTGGCAGCACTCCAGGTTGAGTCAAAATCCAGGTTTATTGACTGGACATCCAAATATGACAATCGTGACAAGGTAGACGCGTTTCACACACTGACTGTGTGCTCTAATTTAAAACTGTGTCCTCTTGTGGTAGTTTTTCTTCTTTTAAATATGCTCTCCTCCTTTACCTGAGTTGATTCCCTTTATGTATTTAAAAGTTTCTATCATATCCCCTCTGTCTCTTCTTTCTTCCAAGCTATACATGTTAAGGTCCTTTAACCTTTCCTGGTAAGTTTTTTCCTGCAATCCATGTACTAGTTTAGTAGCTCTTCTCTGAACTCTCTCTAGAGTATCTATATCCTTCTGGAAATATGGCCTCCAGTACTGCGCACAATACTCCAAGTGAGGTCTCACCAGTGTTCTGTACAGCGGCATAAGCACTTCTCTCTTTCTACTGCTTATACCTCTCCCCATACATCCAAGCATTCTGCTGGCATTTCGTGCTGCTCTATTACATTGTCTTCCCACCTTTAAGTCTTCTGAAATAATTACCCCTAAATCCCTTTCCTCAGATACTGAGGTCAGGACTGTGTCAAATATTCTATATTCTACCCTTGGGTTTTTACGCCCCAGGTGCATTATCTTGCACTTATCCACATTAAATTTCAGTTGCCAGAGTTCTGACCATTCTTCTAGTTTTCCTAAATCCTTTTCCATTTGCCGTTTCCCTCCAGGAACATCAACCCTGTTACATATCTTTGTGTCATCAGCAAAAAGACAAACCTTACCATCGAGGCCTTTTGCAATATCACTTATGAAGATATTAAACAAAATTGGTCCCAGTACAGATCCCTGAGGTACCCCACTGGTAACATGACCTTGTTCTGAATGTTCTCCATTGACTACAACCCTCTGTTGTCTGTCACTCAGCCACTGCCTAATCCACTCAACAATATGGGAGTCCATGCTCAATGACTGCAGTTTATTGATAAGTCTTCTATGTGGGACAGTGTCAAAAGCCTTACTAAAATCTAGATATGTCTACTGCACCTTCACCGTCTATTATTTTAGTCACCCAGTCAAAAAAATCTATAAGATTTGTTTGACATGATCTCCCTGAAGTAAACCCATGTTGTTTTTCATCTCAGTGGAGCGGCTGGCTGAGTCTCTCGGGAAAAACAGTGTCCGTGAGTACCAGGAGATTTGCCTAAGGGTCTGCCCAGGAAGGGAGACCTCTCCAGTGAAGTCAGAGGATCAAGGAGCCAGCTCATACAGAGAGTGTTACAGTAAAGGGGGTGCTGTGTAGAGAACCCTGAAGAATAGGGACAAAGGGGGTGCCAGGAAGGGCCCTGAAGAGTGTTCTACAGTACAGCTCTGCTACATTTTTGGTAAAACAAAATTCCAATAAGCGTATATTGATTGGTTTTCTCAAAAGTTATAGCGTCTTCAAACTATGGGATAGATCCGTGGACTTTTTATTTTTTTCATTTTTTTTACTAGTAATGGTGGCGATTAGCGATTTTTAGCGGGACTGCGACATTGTGGCGGACAAATCTGACAATAGGTGACACGTTTTGGGGACCAGTGACACCCATACAGTGATCAGTGCTAAAAAATGCACTGTCACTGTACTAATGACACTGGCAGGGATTAACATCAGGGGCGATCAATGGGTTAAATGTGTTGCCTGGGAGTGCTTTCTTACTGTGTGAGGGGGTGGTTGCACTATAGGAAGACAAAGATCCGTGTTCCTGCTTAGCAGAAACAAAAGATCTCTGTCTTCCTTACTAGCAGAAAGGCGATCTGCCTTGTTTACATAGGCAGACCGCCGTTCTGCCTCTCTCCGAGCAATCGCGGGGATTGCCTCAGACCAGGAAAAAGAAATCATGTACAGGTACTTAAGTGGGCCGGTCCTTAAGCGATTAAAGGAGAAGTACAGCCAAAGCTCGTTTGGCTGTACTTCTCCTGTGGATTACAGGAGTGCATTTTATTCTGCACTCCTGTGACTCGTTATAGCAGGTTAAAGCCTGCTGTCATCTGACCTTACAGAGCCAGTCCAGACTCTGGAGAGATCCCGACTTTAAAGTCGGGATCCACCCAGATCCCTGGACTAGCAGCTGGCATAGCCTCTCAGCAAGCTGCAGAGAGCCTGAGCCAGCCTCTCTCTCCCCCTCTACAGCCCAGGAATCCAGAACTTAAAGCGGAGTTCCACCCTGAAAAACATTTTTTAGATAAAAATACCCCCGGGTCAGTCAAGGCTAGTGCATTTAAGCAACGATAGCCTGTGAACTGTCCTCTGTTTCACTTACCTTTTAAAAGAAATACATACCTTGAAAATGTCTTGTCTCCTCTTCGGTGTCCTCTTCGGTGATGTCTGAGTCCCAGAATGCCCTGCACTGGCCCTGATCATCACCTCCGGTGCAGGCGTGTCATCCCTGTACAGCTTCTGGGCATGCCCAGAAGCTGTTCAGCAGGGAATGACGCGCCTGCACCGACGAGCGGGGCCGGTGCAGGCGCATTGACTCCTGGGAGCGATGACGCTCATCTCCCAGGAGTCAATGCATGCAGGAAGTGACGTCAGCGGCCGTGTCCGCAGAGGGAGGAAGAGGAAGTAAGGTAAGTATATTTTCTTTAAAAATAAGGTAAGTGAATCAAAAAAAAAAAAAAAATGTTATTATCCAATTCTTTTCCAGGTAATTTAGAGCAAGCGGATGGGGAAAAGTTCTTTTTGAGGGTGGAACTCCGCTTTAATGCACAGAAACGCAATATAATACCCAGTTGTTTGGTAAAATATAAAAGATGTTACGCTGAGTGAATAGATAACTACCATGTCATGTTTTAAAATTGCACAGGTTTGTGGAATGGAGACAAACTACGATACATAAAAATCTCCATAGGCGTCGCTTTAAAAGCCTTTACAGTTTGGAGTTACACAGGAGGTCTGGCCCTAGAATTATTTCTCTCACTCTGACTTTCGCGGCGATACCTCTCGTGTGTGGTACGATCACCATTTACGTATGCGTATGGGACAGACGCATGCGTTTACCCTTGCGAGCAAGCAAAGTGGGATAAGGACACTTTGAAAATGTTTTAAAATTGTAGTATTTGTTTTATTTTTTATAACTTTTATTTCTATTACAGGGGATGAACAACATCCCTTGTGATAACATGGGCCATGAAAGGGCCTCTTGGAAAGATCAGGGGTCCATATCTCTCCTCTGGCCTACAAAGCACCAGATCAAACCAAGATCAGTTTAATCCGGTGCTTTTTCAAGTCAGTAATTCCTTGTTTATATTCTGGTGAAACCAGAAGTGACTAAATACTCATCACTTTCAGTTTCTTAGACCATAGAGATGATCAGGGATGTTCCGGTGTAACGTTAAAAAAACCCTACCTCGTGAAAATTCCCTACCCTCGTCACTTCCTGTGCACCTACGTCATGGAACAGCTGAGCAGCTTACCACTGCGCATGCTCACAGCTCCGGAGGGTAAGGAATTTTCACGGGGTAGTGATTTGTAACGTTACACCGCATCAGCTTTTGCCGCGGGTACATTAAATCATCTCCGCTCCTACCCCTGTGACTTTCCTGATCTCGGCTACTAAATGTAAAAGCGGCGGGTGTATGAAAATATAAATCACAGAGATCTCGGCTCCGTGATTTATATTTTCATAGACCCGCCGCCGCTTTTCCATTTTGGAGCCGAGATCAGGGAAGTGTGAGGGGTTGCAGCGGAGATGATTTAATGTTGGAACGGAGATGATGTAATGTATGCGTGGCAACAGCTGATGCGGTGTAACGTTAAACACTACCCCGTGAAAATTCCCTACCCTCCGCAGCTGTGAGCATGCGCAGTGGGAAGCAGCTCAGCTGTTCCATGACATATGTGCATAGGAAGTGACGAGGGTATGGAATTTTCAAGGGTAGGGTTTTTTCACGGAACACCGATCTTCAATCACCTCCGTGGTGAGCGGCAGGCTGCAGTCCCAGGTTCCCTAGTGGGAAGGGAGAGCACGGCATGGGAGTGCGAAGGTGGCAGTGAAGGGGGGGGGGGGTGGTATTTAGCCACTGGGATCGTTTTTACAAAAAAGTGCACCGCCAGCTGGAAAAACAAAGATAATGGGATGATGCCTGTAGCTGTGGGCATCATCCAGGTATAATCACTTCAATCTGGCGGCTTTAAAAATACCTGTTTTTCATTCCCGGATGCAGCATGGAATCTTTTTATCTACTCACCTGTCAGCTGCTTGTACCCAGTGGGGGGATTCGTGGAATGCATAACCCCGCCCACTCATTACAAACTGCCGTTTAGTGGCAGTTCAGCACATCTCAAATTTTCAATGCTGCATGATGTCCTTCTCGCTGTGCCCCATCATAATACGGGTGCAACGTGTAGGAGGTACAAGTGAGGGGATGTAGGGGGTGAAGAAACCCACTCCCTCATTACACATGCTGTTCAGAGGCAGTTTGGGAAGGGGTGGGGGGCACTAAAATGCACCTTCATCTAAGTAGACAGAAATCCTTGCACCAGCCCTGGCTACATGTAGGCCCTGCGTCTATATTTCCGCCTCTCTTACTCCAGGCCTAACTTTGTTTCACTTCAGGATTTTAATAGTGTCCACAAGAGAAAGATTTCTCCTCACTTCCTGTCCAGGCAGAAGGGTAAGGGTCCTTTCATACGGGCTTTCTGCCCGGTGGACTCAGTTTTGCTCAGCGGGGGATCGATCCACCGATCCCCACTGAGCAGGTGTATGACAGCTCCGTCTCTGCTTACTTTGCAGAGATGGAGCTGTCAGATCCTCGCTCTCCTCTATGAAAGATCGGATGAAAATGGACCGCCTGTCCGTTTTCATCCGATCTTATCCTCCAGACGGATGAAAAATAGGGTTTTAATCTGGATTTGACGGACAGGATCGGATCGGATAGCAGCGGGTGTCAGCAGGCATGTCTCCACTGACATCTGATACTCCATAGAGGTACATGGAGCATCCGATCAGGTCCACCTGAAAAATTGACAGGCGGACCTGATCGGAAACTGGCCTTAGACTGGCCATACACTATACAATTTTCTTATTCAATTTCCTTTAGATTTACCTTCAACTATGTAGTGGAAGGGCCTGCCCCATTGCATACAAATTGAAAGTGTTTAGGTTTGACCTTATATTATATAGTTTTGGTAAATCTAAAGGAAAGTTGAACAGGAAAATTGTATAGTGTATGGCCAGCCTTAGGCAGAACAGAAAACAGAAAGGAATCTCCTCTATGGGGGTACAAGTTTTAAAACCTTACAGACATTCTAACCCTTCCCTACTCTTTCCAAAAATATGGCCAGAGCTTGGATTTATTGTCGCATTTCAGTAGTTCTGCAATGTGTAGTAGCAAAGGAAAGATTTACAATCATAGGTGCACTTTGTTTTCTATGTCCCTTTCAGGAAAAGGTCCATACATCTTGTCTTGGTCACCTGAGAGTGCATGGAAACTTCCCAAAGGGAACATAACACCACACAGAACATCTAATGGTGCCTTTAAATCTTATAGCTGTATCGCACTATAAAAAAAAAAGCAAAAAAAAAGCAAAAAAAAAAAAAAAAAAAAAAAAGCAAAACAAAAAGATCAAAGTTCTACATTGCAGTCATTTTATTTCTAAAGCTTAAACTTTGCAGCACTCATATTTTCTTTTACTTTTTCCAAAAGACATCCGGCTGGAAAGGCTACGCTAAAAAAGCTTTTAAAATGATGAAGACGGATTTCGAATGGCCATAAAACAACTTTTTAAAATCTCCAGTGGATATTTCATATGGAGTTTTATGAACATCCAAATTCTATTGTACAGTTTGTGAAAAGCTATTTAGTTTATTTGACTTTTTACTTCTCGGAACACTTGGAAAGAAGTATATTGTGGGGCTAAACACGAACACAATGATGGTGTTTTTATCTACAGCCGTGGCCAAAAGTTTTGAGAATGACTCAAATATTAATTTTCACAAAGTCTGTGGCTTTAGAGATTTTTTTTATGGCATTTAGCATATACTCTAGAATGTTATAAAGAGTGATCAGGTGAATTGCGATGAATTTCAAAGTCCCTTTTTGTCATGAAAATAAACCTAATCGCAAAAAAAACATTTCCAGTGCATTTGTGAAGAAGGCCTTAGGGCGCCCAAGAAAGTCCAGCAAGCACCTGGACCTTCTCCTACAGTTGACTCAGCTGCTGGTTCGGGGCACCACCAGTGCAGGGCTTGCTCAGGAATGGCAGCAGGCAGGTGTGAGTACATCTGTACATACAGCAAGGCAAAGACATTTGGAGGATGGCCTGGTGTCAAGGGCAGCAAAGAAGCCACTTCTCTCCAGGAAAAACATCAGGGACAGACTGCTAAAGACTGAGTAGAGTCATTTTCTCTCATGAATCCCCTTTGAGGTATCCGGAAAAAACCTTGTCCAGAGAAGAAAAGGTGAAGGCTACCATCAGTCCTGGGTCATGCCAACAGTAAAGCATTCTGAGACCATTCATGTGTGGGGTTGCTTCTCAGTCAAGGGAGTGGACTCACTCACAATTTAGCCCAAGAACACAGCCATAAATAATGGTACAATAACATTCTCCGAGAGCAACTTCTCCCAACCATCCAAGAACAGTTTGGTGATGAACAATGCCTTTTCCAGCATGATGGAGCACTTAGCCAAAAGTAGCTTGGAGAACAAAACATCGAAATTTTGGGTCCATGGCCAGGAAACTTCCTAGACCTTAACCACTTTACGTCTGCCTGCAGTAATATTACTGCGGCAAAGTGGCTCGTAATCGTCTGACGACGTAGTACTACGTCGTCAGACACTCCCCTTTCTCGGCGGCGCGCGCGCGCCGCCGGAGGCTCGCTCCCGCTGTATTCAGTCACAGCGGGAGTCGGGCCAGGGGAGGAGCAGCGGCGATCGCCGCTGCTCTTCCCCGATCGTCGGGGATCAAGTGTGGAGATCCGACTGCTTGTGTAAACACAAGCGGGCGGATCTCCTAAGTGACAGGCAGGGTCAGATTGCAGGGTTCAGCATAGCATAGCTGAACCCTGGATCTGTCCTTGTGTCACATAGTCACCTCCCCCCACACACATCAGTAAGCACCAGGCATACATTAACCCCTCCCTCTCCAATAAAATTAACCCCTTCCCTGCCAGTGTCATTTTTACAGTAACAGTGCATATATATAGCAGTGATTACTGTAGTAATGTCACTGGTACCCCCAAAAGTGTCAAAAATGTCAGCCAAGGGTCCGATCTGTCCGCCGCAATGTCGCAGCACCGCAAAAAAAAATAGCAGATCGCCGCCATTACGCGTTAAAAAAAACCCACCAAAAATGACAGAAATCTTTCCCTTTGTTAGTAAACGCAATAACTTTTGCGCAAACCAATCAAAATACGCTTATTGTGAATTTTTTTACCAAATATAGGTAGCAGAAAACAAATTGGCCAAAAATTTAAAAACATTTTGATTTTTACATTTTTTTGGGGGGAATTTCATATAAAAAAAATGTGAAAAATATTGTTGTTTTTTCAAAATTTACGCTCTTTTTTTGTTTATAGCGCAAAAAGTAAAAATCGCACAGGTGATCAAATACCACCAAAAGAAAGCTCTGTTTGTGGGAAAAAAAGGACATAAATTTCGATTGGGTATGGTGTCGCACGACCGCGCAATTGTCAGTTAAAGTCGCACAGTGCCGAATCGCAAAAAGTGGCCCAGACGTAAGACAGCAAAATCCTCTAGTGGTAAAGTGGTTAAACCGGAGTTCCGGCCTCGGGGGTCAATTTGAGCTAAAAAATACCCCCGGGACAGTCAGGGCTAGTACATTCCATAATGGATAGCCTCTGAACTGTCCCTGGTCGCACTTACGTTTTAGAAGAAATACTAACCTTGAAAATGTCTTCTCCAGCGCTGCCATATCAGGTGTGGGCAGCTGAATCCTCAAGTGGCAGGTGAACAAAAAAAACCCCCACAATTCCTGACAAACTCCAAGCATTGATTATACAAGAATGGGCGGCCATGACAGCATGCCAGGGCGAATTGCAGAGGTCGTGAAAAAGATCAACACTGCAAATATAGACTCTTTGCATAAACTTCATGTAATTGTCAATAAAAGCTTTTGACACTTATGAAATGCTTGTAATTATACTTCAGTATATAATAGTAACATCTGACAAAAAGATCTAAAAACGCTGAGGACGCAGACTTTGTGAAAATTAATATTTGTGTCATTCTCAAAACTTTTGGCCACGGCTGTACATACATATGTGTTTACCAGTTCTGATAGCAGCTTCCCTTGAGTCAGCACATAAACACAAACCTTCCAAGGAAACAGAGGCTAAACTTATCTAAGTTAGAAATTCCATTCGGGATTTCTTATTAGGGAAAGCAAAAGCCTATCTGACTAAATGTCATCACATGTTCTGTAAATTGGGTGATACATGCAGAAAGCTGTTTGCAAATGCTATTCACAGATGGCAGACTTCTAATTATATGCCTCAAATGTCCCCCTTCCCTGGGAAAGATACATGTCTCATACATGAAATATCTTGTTTTTTCCAACGTTACTATGAATCTTTGTATAGTATTGCCAGGGTCAGACTGGGAATAAAATTCAGCCCTGTAAATAATGTCATACCAGCCTCATAGCATTATTAAGCCAGCCCAACAGCATAACATCATTATTTTCTTGTTCATAAAATGAAAAAAACATGTATTTTAAAGCACATTTGAAGAGTGTATTATATATAGATAAGACAGATATGAAAGCACATTGGGATATATATATATATATATATATATATATATATATATATATATATATATATATATATATATATATATGTATATATATATGAGCAAAGTCCGGGTAAAGGTGTGGGCATGGTACAGGAGGTGGCCATAGGCTGTGTGGACATGGTACAGGAGGGCATGTCAGAGGCTGTGGTGATGGTAGAGGAGATGCAGGGGCTGCAGGCATGGTACAGGAGATGCAGGGTTTGCGGGCGTGGTACAGGAGATGTCAGAGGCTGCAGGCATAGTACAGGAGATGCAGAGGCTGCACGGGCATGGTACAGGAGATGCAGAGGCTGCGGGCATGGTACAGGAGATGCAGAGGCTGTGGACATGGTACAGGAGATGCAGAGGCTGTGGACATGGTACAGGAGATGCAGGGGCTGCGGACATGGTACAGAGATGTCAGAGGCTGTGGGCTTGGTAGCAGGGGCTGCAGGCATGGTACAGGAGGACATGTCAGAGGCTGCAGACATCGTACAGAAGATGTCAGAGGCTGTGGGCATGGTATAGGAGATGCAGGGGCTGTGGACATGGTACAGGAGATGTCAGAGACTGCGGGCATGATACAGGGGATGTCAAAGGCTGTGCGGACATGGTGCAGGAGATGCAGGGGCTGCGGACATAGTACAGGAGATGCAGGGGCTGCGGACATGGTACAGGAGATGTCGGAGGCTGCGGGCATGGTACAGGAGATGCAGTGCTGCGGGCATAGAACAAGAGATGCAGAGGCTGCGGGCATGTTACAGAAAATCTCAGAGGCTGCGGGCATGGTACAGGAGATGCAGAGGCTACGGACATGGTACAGGAGATGCAGGGGCTGCGGACATGGTACAGGAGATGTCGGAGGCTGCGGGCTTGGTACAGGAGATGCAGTGCTTCGGGCATAGTACAAGAGATGCAGAGGCTGCCGGCATGTTACAGGAGATGCAGAGGCTACGCACATGGTACAGGAGATGCAGAGGCTACGCACATGGTACAGGAGATGCAGTGGCTACGGACATGGTACAGGAGATGCAGAGGCTACGGACATGGTACAGAAGATGCAGAGGCTACGGACGTGGTGCAGGAGATGCAGAGGCTACGCACATGGTACAGGAGATGCAGAGGCTACGCACATGGTACAGAAGATGCAGAGGCTACGGACGTGGTGCAGGAGATGCAGAGGCTACGGACATGGTACAGGAGATGCAGAGGCTACAGACATGGTACAGGAGATGCAGAGGCTACGGACATGGTGCAGGAGGGGTCTTACTTACTGATCGGTGAGGCGCCTTACATTTAAAAATGGCGCCGCCTGGCGCAATCATGTTACTGCGTATTCCGAGTCTGCCCGAGAATGGCCGAGCGTGTACAGGCTTTCCCAAGCGGTGGCGCATACGCAGTTGACATGTCGGGCCGGCTGCAGTCATTTTTTACGAGTGCTGCTGCCCTTCAAGCAGCCCCTGGGCAGGAGGACTTGCCGGCCTACCAGGAAATTTCCCGGTATCTCGGTAAGCCAGTCCGGCTCTGAGTATTGCTTACTCACATGTAGAAGGCATTTCTTTGCCCAAGCTGGAGGCCATTCATAAGTACCTTTCTTCTATTATCCTCACAAAACTGACACATACAGACTGAGAGGCTAGAACAGGGTTCCATGGAATTCTAGGGTTCCTCCAGAGGTTGCTCCTTGAGCAATGTGCAATTTCTACCTCTCAGATAAGTTCCCACTGACATCATTGATTATTTTAGCTATCTGTAAGGGGGTGATTATTCCCAATGACCACAAGTGTAAGGAGCATTCATCCCACTGACTATCACACTAAGCTAGCAAGTGACACAATCCGCTTTGCAGTTACTTCCCGAGTGATTGCAGCAAAGCAGCATGGCAGGGGAAGAGTTACAGTAACCGCTCAATATGGCGAAAGGGTGGATACAGCGGGAACATCCGGCCAATCAGGAGTTATCCAGGGGACTCTATTAATATCCCCTCCTTTGGGTGCGGCCGTGCGGGAGACACATGTAGGAGAAGGAGGCATGTCATTCATGAGAAGAGCGAAGAGTGTTCCCGCTATTACTGCCACCATGGGCGAAAACCCTGCGGAGCAGAGCCAGGAGCAGATCCAGCAGCCCGATCCCCCCCTAGTCTGGGATACCGGCATCCGGCTGGTTCCGGACGGCGGACTCACGTTGTGCACCGGAGGAGGTCGAGAGTTCCTTGGAGTGGTATGTCCCTAATGTGCCACCATTACTCTGAAAGTGCAGGCGTGGGTTCAATGTGGGCAATGCGGTGATCTACTGCTTCGGGCTGAAAAGGGTGAGGGCCATCCCAGGAAGCTGACTGTTATGTGGGAGACCGGCCTCCAGTGTTAATTTAGTCGACTAAAATATTTTTGTCGACTAAATTAATGCTATTTTAGTCGACTAAAATACGAATAAAACTAAAATGGCATTTTAGTCATAAGACTAAAATACGACTAAAACTAAAATGGCATTTTAGTCGACTAAAATACAACTAAAACTAAAATGGCATTTTAGTCAAAAGACTATGACTAAAACTAAATATAAAATTGACATCAAAATTAACACTACTCTGCAGGCCATTTTTAAATCGGCAACACAATTCCATCCAGAGCCTGTAATATTAGCACATTAATGTTTTAACATGTATTGCACCACCACATAAGCAAGGAGCATCTACTAAGCTGCTGAAAGAGAAAAAAAATTAAGTAAAAGGGTTTTCTTATATTTATTGTTGGTAATATATTCAGGTAATATGTGCAATGACATTACAACTAAGGGCTCTTTCACACGGTCCGCTCCGTAGGCGGATCCGTGTTGCTCAGCAGGGATCGATCCGCGATCCCCGCTGAGCCGGGCGGATGACAGCTCCATCTCCGCTTACAGTGCGGAGAGGGAGGTGTCTCAGCCCCCGCTGCCCTCTATGGGGGATCGGATGAGAGCGGACCGTTTGTCCGCTCTCATCAGATCCGCTCCGATTACTGAACGGATGGAAAAATAGGGTTTCCATCCGTCCAGATTTCAAGCACAGGATCGGATGCGGAGGGCAGCGGGTGTCAGCGGAGGTGTCTCCGCTGACACCCGCTGCCCCATAGAGCTCTGATCTAAAAAACTGACAGGCGGATCTGATCGGATCGCCTGTGTGAAAGAGCCCTAATAGAATATACATTTTATTTTATTTTTTTTTTATTTTTTGTTTTGTATTTTAAAGTTGCACCTCTGTTTGTCAAAAAGCAATATTTTTGTTTGTTTATGAAACTTGATTTTAAGACCTTATATATCACAATGGCTAAATCTGTGTCTGTAGTGCATGTTCAAACCTTAATACCATAAATAAGAAGATATTCGATTTTTACCTCAATAGAATATAATTACTTTGGGAATTCTAGAGAAATGTTTAAATAATGCATTACAATTTACCTAAACTCATTCGATTTGTAGTTGACTAAAATGTATGAGATTTTAGTCGACGAAAATGTTCCGGAGATTTTAGTCGACTAAAATATGACTAAAACTAAAACAATTCAGAGGACTAAAATACGACTAAAACTAAAATGGCATTTTAGTCAAAAGACTATGACTAAAACTAAATTGAAATTTGCTGCCAAAATTAACACTGCCGGCCTCACCGGGGAGGTGATGGGGAACGAGTCAAAGTTCCTCCGCGGAGCAGGAAGGGGCATGTTCAGGCTGATGATGCAGCTGGAAGCCCTGCCAGCAGTCGGTGGGCCTGCAATCTGCGGGAAGGGAGTTTGGTCACAGAGCTCCATAGGGAGGGGGTCCGTGTCCACCCAAACTGTAGGAGAGTGGCCAGAGGTTACTACAGTAAGGGCCCTAATGGGATTTGCCCCTATTAATGTCCCACAGCCTGTCAAGACAGAAGTCACCCAAGTGTCCTCTTCCAGCATCAGCAGTGAGGGTGAGAAATGCCCTGTTAGAATTGATTTCCCATCCTTCTACATGAAGCACGGGTCCTTCGAGGAAGGCATGGGTGATTGGGGATCAATTGATGAGACCGAGTGGGAATGGGGGTCAGAGACTGGTAGCAGCTCCCCAGGTCCCGAAGTGACTGCACCCTTCAACCAGGAGGCTAAGGAAGCCATTGAAAGGGGGGAACTGGCCCAGAATATGGGGTTCTGCAATGCCTACGTTACAAGGGTCCCAGACCTCACGCCACCCGGGAACATTGCTAGGGCCAGGGACCAGAAAACAGCATATGAGGAAATGATACAAAGAATATGCACCCCCTTTTCTCCACCAGGGAGAGGTAACTGGAGGACCCTTCCCCGGTTGTCTAGAATGCAGCGATGGATGCAGAAAAAAAGTTGCATTGGAGTACGGGTATGACTACCAAGGGAAGTGATGTTGTTAGTGGAAAAGTACAGGGACTTTTGGTGCGATGAACTCATCTGGGATTACCTGTTTGTCCCAAAACCTCCCCAGAGGAGGGACTAAAAGACAAATTTAAGGTCAAAGATCAGTGGTATTACGGGCGATCCATCTACATAGATAGGGTGGAAGTCCACCGCCCAGACGGCTCAAGATATGCTTGGTCCATCCGAGTCAAAGATGAAAACGGAGAGTATGTCCAAGTGCCTCATGCAGAGTATTACATCTGAAAGACAATTGTCAGTGTTCATTAAAAAGGAGGAGTTTCAGAAGCAACTACAGAAAAAAATTTGTGTGGCCGGCTGGCTACCACAACTGACGAAGGAAGTGTTTAAATGACATAATACTGAATTCAAGCTACACCTGTTGAAGTTAAAGCGGACCCCTTGGGCCATCGGGCCTGGCTCCTTTCAGAAGGTCAAATGTTGTGATGTTAGACCTTTTGGGACCATCGGGTCCGGGTCTTCTGGAAGAGTTATTTTGTGTGCTGGGTCTTCCCTTGGGCCATCGGGCCAGCACCTGTTGTGGATTACAAATGGCTGTGTGGGACTTCATCCACAGTCTGTACAGATGAAGATGTTGCTACAAAGTTCATGTGTGTAAGAACTTTGGTGTGGGGTGCCCTGCTGGACCCCAGTGATGTTTTCCCTGACTCAGCAGGACTGTAGATCATGAGAGACTGTGACCTGCCCTGTTTCCTCACTGAAGTGCTCAAAGGGACAGCAGAGGGCGCTGTGTTTCACTTCGACAAAGAGGACTCTGTCTAGACAGCTAGTGGTAGGGGACAAGTTCTTCCAAGCTAAAGGAGGACCCCGGCGTGTCAAGACACTGGTTAACAGAGGTAGTCAGTCAGGGAGTGGAAAGGTCGCCCTTGCATCTAATGGAGGAGGGTCTTTCCACTCAACGGTTCAGATAGTTAGGCTTGTATTTCATATGTGATGCAGTTGACTAACTTTTGCTTCCTTTTTCTCTATTTAGGTGGGGCCACCTTAGAGATAGACAGTCAGGATGTTTGCATTGTATTTTTCTTGTTGTTCCCCACCAATTGAGTTTATTATGCGGGGGATGCATCAGTTATCATGCACCTTAAACTGTGTATCATACATGTACAGCAGATTGTAAAGATATATTTTTTCATGCTAATTTATTTGTAAATTTGTTTTTCCCTTTTCCCCCTTCTCCAGGTTTGTGGGGTACTCCTGATTTTTGGCCGAGTTTTTGATAGGAGGCGGCTGCCTCGGAGTCAGAGGGACCTGACTCATTTGGTGTGGGGTGGGTGTAGCACCCTACAGGTAGGTGCTAGGTAAAGATATAGTGGGCCTTGTCTGCCTAACAGCAGGGCTGTGATTTATTTAGTTAGGGTGTCAGGGCTTCCAGATGTGCCTGCTGAGGGGAGAAGTATCCCCACTGGCTCCTGTTAGAGGCTTCTCATAGGGCAGTGTGGTAAGTCCAATCAGGGGACACATCCAAGCTTGTAACTACCCCAGAAGGCAGATTATGCTGCAAAGGATTCTGGGAGTGGGTAGAAGTTTGGGGGAAGTGCGTGACTGGGTGTATTTGGCAGGAGCAGAGTCCCTGGAGGGAGAGTATGGCTGTCTCTCCTCCTATCTGAGGAAGTGGATGTCTCGGGGTGTCGCCTGAGAATCCAGAGAGTGCTGAGATGAGCTTCAGGGATTCGGTGTGCCGAGAGTCTGCGGAGCGTGAGAGGGGTCCAGTCCCAGGAAAGCTTACACAGGTCGTGAGTACTGCGGATTGCCCCTGGGGGTCTGCCAAAGTCAGAGGGGACCACTCCGGAAGAGGTTCTGGGATCCAGTGCCAGCTAGCTGAAAGGGGGTACCTAGGTTGAGGACCCTGAAGGTACAGAGGGGGTACATAGTCAGTGGACCCCGAAGAATTCAAGGTTAAAGGGGGCACCTGCATATGGGCCCTGAATTGTACAGAGTGTGTCAGTTAACAGTTGCAGCTTTACAGAATCCTTCAACGTACTACCTCAAGCTAGTGCAAGACAGGAGGGGAGTATTCAGTGACTTTGCAGTACAGCAGTGTCAGTAATTCTACAATTCACAGTCTTGGGTCTTCTGGACTTATTGTCGAGGATCCAGCACTTCTATCAAGGTATAGTGTGTTCTCAGTGTTAGTGAGTGTTGGCTGGCGTCAAGGAAGCACCAACGGGCATTTTTCAAGGATTAAGTCCCAAGTGTAATTAGTTAAGCCTAAAGGAGTATCCCACTCATTCCCTTCTCCCATCCCCTTTTCTACAATAAAAACCACAAAACCAAGATGCCGGAGTCGTCCATGTCTCAGTTCTCACACCCAGGGTCGCAGCTCACATGGGCTGGAGAGGTAACTGGTAACAATGGCAGACCCACATCAGGCCACAGGCCTGGAAAGCCTGCTACAATAAAAAGATTGAGCCTGAATCCCCAACCTGGAACTAGGTAAGCAGGGCAGCCATCAGAAATTTTGGGGCCCCTCACACAGCTTTAGGCCAGGTTACGTCCTCCTCCTCTGCGGGGGCCTGTGAATGCATATGATTGGCTGCTAGGATGCCAGGCGGTCCTAGCAACCAATAATTTTGACAGGGGTGACCAGTGGCAGGATGGGAGTCAGGAGCCAGTGCAGTGGGTGGTACCAGCAGGAGTCAGTGTAGGGGTGAAAAGGAACAAAACGGGAGTTTCCAACTTGGAGCCTGGGGCATCCCGGAGGGACTGGGCCCCTCGGGACGCCTGGGCCCCCTACATCTGTATGGGCTGTACCCCCCTGATGGCGGCCCTGTAGGTAAGATTCAGCACTCAGGATCAAAAGGACAATCCTAGCATATATTGGCATATATTGGAGGATTATTATTTTGAAAATCTGTAAATACACTCTTTCTCAAGAGTAATAAAGAGTAACTCCAACTATGAAAAATGAAAATAAATAGAACTGGCGCTCAATCAACCCCAATAAATAATAGAATCATAAAATCTTAAAATACATAATACATCTAAAATGAAATAACTAAGCAAAAATAGCAGCAAAATCAATATAAATAAATGAAAGTGATGTGGTGATGTGCACAGTGACAATAGTGTCAATTAAAACCACAATAAACATCAACAAATAAAAGATGAGAGCAAATAAATGAGATTGAATATCCTAGATAAATGAATAAGCTGAATAATAACAGGGAACTGTGGTAAAGTGCACAATGCATAGAAGTGCATAAATAATATAACCACGAATGGTAATAGTGATACAAAATCACTGAGGAGGAGATAAATGGTGAAAATAGGCTATAAAGTGCACCGTGCTGAAAAGAAAACACAGATCCAAATGAAAAATGGTCTGATCACAGTACTGGTGATAATAGTGCACAGTATAAATGTATTCAGTGATAAAGCGTGGCCAAGATTACTAAAAATAAATGCACCCAAATAAAAAGGCACAAAAAAATATTTTCGTGTAAAAATGGTAAAAAAGCAGAAAAATAGAGATAAAAAATAAATGGAGATAAAAAAAACGTAAAAAAATTTTCATAAGTTCATCAAGAATTCATAAGAAAAAAAAAAAAGTGCTGGTGACGAGCTATTGCCGGATGTGCGAGAAACTCCTATGGTGCGCATAGGTTTATTCTTATTTCCAACTATGAATAACTTCTCAGTAGATCCAATATCCTAGCACTAAGTTATCTATCAGAGTGCACTCTGTATCCTGAAGGGGGCCTCCTTTACATAAGATTGCAAGAGTCTCCTGGATGAGCAAGGCCTTGCTAGTCTTCGCCTGCAAAGGTGTCCTCAACCAATCCAGAAAAAGTATTTGTAATCTACAGCAAAGGTGACTAATAACTGTAATCCACACAGGAATAACCATTAATTGTAATCCAAACAAGAGGGGAGAAGATAAGTTTCTGTACTCCACAGCTGAGAGTCAATCTAGAACTGAAAAGGAGAGGCAAGGCCTTCTGATCCACCACGCACTATCCAAGACAGCAGTGTCCTGTGGCCAGGGCCGTCTTTAATATTGATTGGACCCTGGGCAAATATTTTCTTGGGCCCTCCAAAATCCACTTATTACCTATTTGCAGCCAGTAGGGGGCTCAAGGGGTAGCTGCTTTGGGCCCCACAACAACGACTGGGCCCTGGGCAGTTGCCACTTTTGCCTTGTGTTAAAGACAGCCCTGCCTGTGGCGACCGTTTAGAACTGATATAGCCTTGCGCTAGAACTGCTCTGCAGACCCGCCCTAGCTCAGTCTAGTAGTACAGTAGATACTTTAAATCGGATTTCTCTCACCCAGTGTGACAAGCTCTGTATTCCGCAGTCCACTCCAGCAGTGTCCCGCTCTCCTCAACGACAGTCACAGCCTCTCAGGGCATCCCTCGGCTTTGTGGAAGGACAGGCGCCACTCTAAGTGCAGTAAAGAAAGTTTAATAAAATGAATCAATACACACCAATATACTCACAATGAGCAGGTGAAAGAAGGCAGTGTGTAACATATTAAAGGTCCGCCCGTGAGGTGGGTTCGTCCGGGTGCCACAAAAGTAATCCGCTGTAGCTGATGGATGTCGGCACTTCCTGGATGCTGGGGACACAGAGATGGGCTTCCGGCGACACTCCCCCGGTCGTGACGTAGGGACGTGATGACGTAGGTAGGCGACGCGTTGTCAGAGCATGCGCTCCTTCCTCAGGCCCACCTCATGGACGGACCTTTAATATGTTACACACTGCCTTCTTTCACCTGCTCATTGTGAGTATATTGGTGTGTATTGATTCATTTTATTAAACTTTCCTTACTGCACTTAGAGTGGCGCCTGTCTTTCTATCTTTCTATCCCACCGTGCACCTCACTCAAAGTCCCACAATTCCCCCCCCCCTTTTCGCCCCCTTTATAAAAACACTCCCAGCGGGCTCCACAAATCCCATTGCTCCCTGGGAGAAGAGTTCAATCACACAGGCAATCCATGGTCCTCACTCCTCCCAGAACTATATTTCCCATAATTCAACAAATCAGTACTTTGTAGGAACTTTAATAACAGAACAACAGTCTGAACAACACCAGCCTTGCGACCAGGCTACATCAGTATAGTTAGTATAAATAAAATTGAAAAAGAATATAAATAACAAAAATAAAAATATATGGGTACTGTATGAATATCATAAATTCATATGCAACCATAAGGTGCAATAATGCTGAATGCAAAATATAATCATTGATAATGTAAGTGCTTAAAGTGCAATTGTGCTGGATCCAAAACTAAATGGATTTAGGAACAAATGCAGTAGTAATTATCAATAAAAGCAGAGTGCTCAATATAAGTGCAAGGGTGCAAATTGTTGCAATAATAAATGTTCACAATGTGACAATTCAGTGAATTGCCTAAATTATATATCCAGTCCCATGTCAGGTGAAGACGTGCTAAAGAAGGTGCTAATGCCAAAAGTGCTATGGTGCTCCACACGGTGGCAGGTGCCTCAAATCCCTTGAAGGAATCCACTCACCAGAGCCAATGGGTCAAAGGAGCCTTAGAATTAGATGGACCAATAGATCTTCCAAACGAAAACATAGTAAATCCCTCTCCGGTGTGGTGTCACTCAAAAGAAGGAATAGGCTGACATAGTGAAGCCCGCAAAAAAGGTTTATTTATT
This sequence comes from Pelophylax lessonae, assembly GCF_965119305.1. NCBI lineage: Eukaryota > Metazoa > Chordata > Amphibia > Anura > Ranidae > Pelophylax > Pelophylax lessonae. The sequence continues at coordinate 32,064,240 of NC_138769.1, read as the reverse complement.
AACCACTTTAACACTGCTCACTGTGCTGCTACTGCGGCACAGTGGCTCGTTATCGTCTGGTGACGTAGACCTACGTCACCAGACATTCCCCTCTCCGCCGCCGGAGGCTCGCTCCCGCTGTATTCAGTCACAGCGGGAGTCGGGCCAGGGGAGGAGCGGCGGTGATCACCGCAGATCTTCCCCGATTGTCGGGGATCGAGTGTGGAGATCCGCCGCTTTGTTTTCACAAGTGACAGGCTTGGTCAGATTGCAGGATTCAGCATAGCTGAACCTGCGATCTGTGCCTGTGTCACATAGTCCCCTCCCCCACACACGTCAGTAAGCACCAGGCATACATTAACCCCTTGATCACCAATAAAAATTAACCCCTTCCCTGCCAGTGTCATTTTTACAGTAACAGTGCATATTTATAGCACTGATTACTGCAGTAATGTCACTGGTACCCCCAAAAGTGTCAAAAAATGTCAATCAAGGGTCCGATCTGTCCGCCGCAATGTCGCAGTCCCGCAAAAAAAAAATCGCAGATCGCTGTTATTACTAGTTAAAAAAAAAATACATGAATTTCCCGTAGTTAGTAGCTGCGATAACTTTTGCGCAAACCAATCAAAATACGCTTATTGCGATTTTTTTTTTTACCAAAAATATGTAGCAGAAAACAAATTGGCCTAAAATGTTAAAAAAAATTTGATTTTTACATTTTTTTGGGGGGGAATTTCATATAAAAAAATGTGAAAAACATTGTTATTTTTTCAAAATTGTCGCTCTTTTTTTGTTTATAGCGCAAAAAGTAAAAAACGCACAGGTGATCGCAGCTCCTTCCGGGAACGCAGCCGGCGTGCGTTCCACGGACTCCAGGAAGTGACACTTGTGTCACCGGAGAGGGATTTACTGTGTTTTCCTTTGGAAGATCTATTGGTCCATCTAATTCTAAGGCTTCTTTGACCCATTGGCTCTGGTGGATTCCCTCAGGGGATTCGAGGCACCTGCCACAGTGTGCAGCACCATAGCACTTTTGGCATTAGCACCTTCTGTAGCACGTTTGCACCTGGCATGGGGCTGAATATATAATTTAGGGCCCTTTCACACGGGCGATCCGATCAGATCCGCCTGTCAGTTTTTTAAGCGGATCTGATCGGATCCTCCATGCAGCTCTATGGGGCAGCGGGTGTCAGCGGAGACACCTCCGCTGACACCCGCTGCCATCCGCATCCGATCCTGTCCGTGAAATCCGGGCGGATGGAAACCCTATTTTTCCATCCGTTCAGTGATCGGATCGGATCGGATGAGAGCGGACAGGCGATCCGCTCTCATCCGATCCCCCATAGAGGGCAGCGGGGGCTGAGACACCTCCCTCTCCGCTCTGCAAGCGGAGATGGAGCTGTCATCCGCCGGCTCAGCGCGGATCGATCCCCGCTGAGCAACACGGATCCGTCTACGGAGGCGGACCGTGTGAAAGAGGCCTTAGGCAATTCACTGAATTGTCACATTGTGAACATTTATTATTGCTACAATTTGCTCCCTTGTACTTATATTGAGCACTCTGCTTTTATTGATAATTACTACTGCATTTGTTCCTAAATCAATTTAGTTTTAGATCCAGCACAATTGCATTTTATGCAACATTATCACTGATTATAGTTTGCATTCAGCATTATTGCACCTTATGGTTGTATATGAATTTATGATATTCATACAGTACCCATATATTTTTATTTTTGTTATTTATATTATCGCAAGCACTGTTTTTCGGTACATCTATCTTTCTGAGTTGTTACTTAGTGAGCAGCTGCTTCAAATATACACTTTATCATATTTTCTTCTTTTAATACATTTTATAGTTCTGAGCGCGGGTTTATAATTTTTGTAATACAAAAATTGAAAAAGAAGTCAATTTTTTTTCTCTTCTTCCTTCATAGGTTGCCAGTTAACCACTTCTGGACTGGAAGGTTTTACTCCCTTAATGACCAGGCCATTTTTTGCGTTTCGTGACTGCGTTACTTTAACTGACAATTGCGTGATCGTGCGACGCTGTACCCAATTAAAAAAATTGATGTACTTTTTTCCCCCACACATAGAGCTTTCTTTTGGTGGTATTTGATCACCTCTGCAATTTTTTTTTTTTTGCGCTATAAAAAAAATGATTTTGAAAAAAAATATATATATTTTTTTACTTTCTGCTAAAAAAAAAAAAAAAAATTCCCAATAAGAAAAATTTAAAAGTTTCATTTTTTTCATCATTTTAGGCCATTTCTGCGACATATTTTTGGTAAAAAAAAAATCCCAATAATTGTATATTGATTGGTTTGCGCAAAGGTTGTTGCATCTACAAACTAGGTTAAAGATTGATGTCATTTTTATTTATTTATTTATTTATTTTTTACTAGTTATGGCGGCAATCAGCAGTTTTTTGAGGGACTGCGATATTGCGGCAGACAGATCGGACACCTAAGTGACACTTTTGGGGGGTACCAGCGACATTACTAAAGTAATCATAAAAATGTGCACTGTTACTGTAATGACACTGGCAGGGAAGGGGTTAACACCAGGGCGATCAAAGGGTTAAGTGTGTCCCTAGGGGGTGCTTACTAACTGTGTGGGGAATGGGCTTGCTGAATGAACACAGAGACCTGTGTTCCTAAATAAGAGGAACACAGGATACCTGTGTTCATCTCTGACAGAACAGCAGCCTGCTGTGTTTTCATCGGCAGACCGCCGTTCTGTCTCCAAGGGGGAGCGATCAGCACGTGTGCACGCCTCTGGTGGCACGCATCCCCACTAGCTGTCTCACATAGCGATGTACAGGTAAGTCGTTTCGCGGGACAGAGACGACCTGCCGCAGTAAAAGTACAGCAGCTGGTCAGCAAGTGGTTAATAAACAAAGTTGCACATTTTATCAAAGGATCAGCTTTTGGGGCTGGGATAGGCAGTGGCAGTTTTGAGGAAATGTCAAAGTTTGCATATCATTTCAGCTGATTTTATCTTTAGGTGGTTTTATCATTTTGACATGTGGTTTTTAGCTCTGATTAGGCAATGTTTGATCACATAGTCAATCTAAGTTGAAAAGGTTGTGATCCAATGCTAAGAAAAAAAAATAAATAAATAAAAAAAAAAAAAAAAAATATATATATATATATATATATATATATATATATGTGTATATATATATATATATATATATATATATATATATATATATACATATACAGTATCTCAAAAAAGTGAGTACACCCCTCACATTTTTGTAAATCTTTTATTATATATTTTCATGTGACAACACTGAAGAAATGACACTTTGCTACAATGTAAAGTAGTGAGTGTACAGCTTGTATAGCAGTGTAAATTTGCTGTCCCCTCAAAATAACTCAACACACAGCCATTAATGTCTAAACCGCTGGCAACAAAAGTGAGTACACCCCTAAGTGAAAATGTCCAAATTGGTCCCAATTAGCAATTTTTCCTCCCCAGTGTCATGTGACTCATTAGTGTTACAAGGTCTTAGTTGTGAATGGGGAGCAGGTGTGTTAAATGTGGTGTTATCGCTCTCACTCTCTCATACTGGTCACTGGAAGTTCAACATGGCACCGCATGGCAAAGAACTTTCTGAGGATCTGAATAAAAGAATTGTTGCTCTACATAAAGCTGGCCTGAGCTATAAGAAGATTGCTAAGACCCTGAAACTGAGCTGCAGCACGGTGGCCAAGACCATACAGTGGTTTAACAGGACAGGTTCCACTCAGAACAGGCCTCGCCATGGTCGACCAAAGAAGTTGAGTGCACGTGTTCAGCGTCATATCCAGAGGTTGTCTTTGGAAAATAGATGTATGAGTGCTGCCAGCATTGCTGGAGAGGTTGAAGGGGTGGGGGTCAGCCTGTCAGTGCTCAGACCATACGCCGCACACTGCATCAGATTGGTCTGCATGGCTGTCGTCCCAGAAGGAAGCCTCTTCTAAAGATGATGCGCAAGAAAGCCTACAAACAGTTTGCTGAAGACAAGCAGACGAAGGACATGGATCACTGGAACCATGTCCTGTGGTCTGCTGAGACCAAGATAAACTTATTTGGTTCAGATGGTGTCAAGTGTGTGAAGCGGCAACCAGGTGAGGAGTACAAAGACAAGTGTGTCTTGCCTACAGTCAAGCATGGTGGTGGGAGTGTCATGGTCTGGGGCTGCATGAGTGCTGCCGGCACTGGGGAGCTACAGTTCATTGAGGGAACCATGAATGCCAACATGAACTGTGACATACTGAAGCACATATATATAAAATATATTTTATATATTTTATATTTTTTATACGTGTTCTTTCTACACTCCATCGGCAATTTTTGAGGTCAGATTATCTCTGAGTAGTGCATTGGTCCTCGCTATTCATACTGAAGCAGAGCATCATCCCCTCCCTTCGGAGACTGTGCTGCAGGGCAGTATTCCAACATGATAACGACCCCAAACACACCTCCAAGATGACCACTGCCTTGCTAAAGAAGCTGAGAGTAAAGGTAAAGGACTGGAAAAGCATGTCTACAGACCTAAACCCTATTGAGCATCTGTTTGGCATCCTCATATGGAAGGTGGAGGAGCGCAAGGTCTCTAACATCCACCAGCTCCATGATGTCATCCAGGAGGAGTGGAAGAGGACTCCAGTGGCAGAGATGTATAGTAACGAAGTAGAACTACTTAAGTACTGTACTTAAGTACCGAAATGCGGTATCTGTACTTTCCTAGAGTAGATTTTTTTTCTCCTACTTCTACTTTTACTTCACTACATTTTTTCGATGATTTCGATACTTCTACTCAAGTATTTTTTTTTTGTGCTGCATAGTTACTCGTTACTTTTAAAAAAACTACCACTGCCAGAACAGTAGATGGCAGGTTGCATAAAGCTCAAAAAAATGTGTATAATGTCATTTGTAAATCAGCGCATACGAAAATAAAGGCTGTGTATAATAAAAGCTGCTATACCAAATCTTTCCAATAAAAAGAAAATATGAAACAAACAAATAAATGGTGCTACAGCGCTTAAAGTGCATCAAGAAACTACTAACAAACACAGGTTAATCATTTGAATAAATCATTTGAAATAATAAAAACAATATGATGTTCATACTTTTGACTTCTTTCTTTAATAACTACATAACACAGTACTTGTACTTCTACTTTCAGTACTTGAGTAGAAATTTTTTTTCAAAACTACTGGTACTTTTTACTTTTAGTACTTAAGTAGCAATTTTTTTGAAAAAACTACTTGCAATACTTAAGTAAAAAAAATGTTGAATACTTTAGTACTTCTACTTAAGTAACTTTTTCTGCGAGCACTTCTACTTCTACTCAAGTAATTTTTTGATCGAGCACTTGTACTTTTACTCAAGTAGAAATTTTGAGTACTTTATACAAGTCTGTCCAGTGGCAACCTGTAAAGCTCTGGTGAACTCCATGTCCAAGAGGGTTAAGGCAGCGCTGGAAAATAATGGTGACCACGCAAAATATTGACACTTTGGGCCCAATTTGGACATTTTTACTTAGGGGTGTACTCACTTTTGTTGCCAGTGGTTTAGACATTAATGGCTGCGTGTTGAGTTATTTTGAGAGGACAGCAAATTTACACTGTTATACAAGCTGTACACTCACTACTTTACATTGTAGCAAAGTGTCATTTCTTCAGTGTTGTCACATGAAAAGATAGAATAAAATATTTACAAAAATGTGAGGGGTGAGGAGTGTATATATAATCACTTTTGTTGCAGTTCAAGTTCCTGAATTCCTTTTTCTACAGAAAAAGGTTTTGAAGATTTTGATGCAAGGTATCTTACAGGTCACGGAGAACACAATATATAATATAATATATTATAATATAATAATATATAATAATTTAATATAATATAAGATAATAATTTCATTTCATTTAATATATTATATTAATTTATTAGAATATAATAATTTCTTCTTTTTTCTGCTGCAGCATACTTTGCCTGTGTGGTTTTAAACATCTTTAATATAAGTTTTCATGGATCCTTGGTACAGAAGCTGCAAAAGATACTCAGCACTCATTGGTTGTTGATAAAAGGTTTTTCCATTAATACTATTGGGGGTTGCTGGTGCCTCAAACCAGAAAATGTGGGACTTTGTGGGCAGGTGAATGGTTTGTTCAACCAATGAATCGGATGTGGTATAGGTAAAATAAATAAACAATTTATTACAGAAAAAAAGACGAAATATTACAAATTGTAACAAATATTGGGGTGAACAATGTGCTTGGGGAGAGGGACCCAAGTGTGAGAAAAGTAAGAGTGATTCAAGGGAATCAGTGACAATGGTGCTTTGGGTGACTTTTTACAAGGATTTTCCGTTTTCCAGTGGATGTTTAATGGAAAGTTATTCCCAGGAAAATCCCCAATCGTTGACGCGTTTCGGCTCTCTCACGGGCCTTTATCAAAGCGTTCAGTCACTCAGTCAAAGTAAATCTATGAGAACAATATACAGGATTATTCAAATCCTCTGAGAATATCATATAACATCATTAAATACTTCAAAGAGTTTAGAGGGTACATACACGGGTATAGCCATTATTCTGCGCAGAACTCTCATCACCGTTCACAGTCACAGCGGGAATCATATCCTGCATATAGCCTAGGGGGGGGATTGGCAATAGTATTAATTCAATGTGTGGGTTGGTACTATCAAGGTGAAGAAAAGGCAATATCTTGAACTTACAGTTTGAGTAAGCTGCTAGGGTAGAGGTCCTCCGCAGTTCTGGAAAGAGGAGGGGGGAGGGAGGGGAGATTTTTCCTTCCCTTTCTTTGCCACCAGGTCCTTGGTCTGTAGTATAATAAGCCTGTTTTACCAGTGTGTACCATGGCTATGTACTTGGTTATTAAAAGTGCCATAATCCCCAAAAGCGTGTGGTTTAAATCTTTATTTAAAGTGCTTGTGACAGTAATTCAGTGATCGTGCCAAAAAAAATTGAGTCATGGTTGACTCATTCAAGTTCCAATGGAACACTTACGTTTACATAGTTAGTCCATAGGGTTGGCGCAGGTCCGGTCTGTCCTCTCTCCTCTGCTTGAGAGGAGTGAAGGCTGACTCGCGTTCCCCGGCCTTTTGTAGTCCTTCGCGCATGCGCAGTGTGCGCTGCACGTAAACGGACTACGAGAGCGTTGACGTGGCACTCGTCTCTGCGCCTGCGCCCGATGGATGCACGCGCAGGTGCAGGCCCGTTGTTAGGGACGCTTCTTCAGGCCGCCAGCACAGTGGGAGGGGCCGTCCTCTCCCCGAAGGGGATTGGTTCGTCCCGAACAGCCCCTACGCGATGCACGAAGGGGCTTACCGTGCTGGGTGTGACTGCGGGGACAAAAAGAGGAGTGCTGTCTGCAAAAAGCGAGCTGATATCCGTGTGTGCACATAAGGACACAAATGTCAGTATTATAATATGGGTTTGAACCAATATAGATAAACATTCATATGACATATATTAAAAATGCAATAATGAAAACACAAAATACAAAAAGCCACAATAGGTGATGTTTAGCAGCAGTTATACAGTACCCCACATAAGGTATTGGGGGAGGGGGGGATGGGACGGTCCTGATTGCGGGGCGATACCAGGGTCGCACCGGATCATGTTTTAAAGGAATCGGGCTCTGGACACCATTTTTAAAGGTTGTTTTTAAATAAACTGCAAATATATCAGAAAGTTATTATTGCCCCTATATGAATAGGGACAGCAGGGAAGGATAATAGAAAGGAGGGGATGGTGGATACATAATGGGTGGGGGGGGACTGTTTATATGGCAGATGGATGGATGGATGGATCAATCAGTCTTGCCTGATGCAAACCCCTCAAGAAACGGGCGGAAGCTCTCATTTTCAATTAGTCCAGGTGGTTTTGTCGCCCGAAGGCGTCTGATCCACCTCATTTCCATTTGTAACAATCTCTTGTTCCAATCCCCCCCTCTATGTGGTATATGGATCCTTTCCAGTGCCATAAAAGTCACTTTCGGCATTCTATTTTTGTGGTAATGCGCTACATGCCTACCAAGGGGCACATAAAAGTTGCATAGTTGCATACTATTGATATGTTGGTTGACACGTTTTCCGAATTCCTGTTTAGTCTTTCCTACATAGTAGGATTCGCATTGACATCTCATAAGGTAGACCACCCCTCTTGTCTGACAGTTAACGAAGTGTCGGGGTTTGAAAGGTTCCCCATTGGGGAGTGTGGTATTAACACATCTCTGTATGACATTACATTGCCCGCAGCTGCCACAAGGGAATGTACCCATTTGCTTGCAAGGATCCTTTCTCGTTTCCTTATACTCACTATGGGTGAGTGCTTGTTTCATAGATCCTGCTTTCCTAAAAGTTATTTGCGGGTATTCGGGTATAAATGGTTTAATTGCGGGGTCCTCTTTGAGGATCAGCCAGCGTCTTGCAATAATGGTCTTTATTTTGGGGTGGTCATTCGTGAATCTTGTTATAATCCTGGTCTGGTTGACTTGTTCATTGGACTTCTGTTTATTTTTGTTTTTAAACAGAATGTCCTGTCTTTCCTGTTTTTTTACCCTATTGAATGCCTTTTTCAGGGTTGTCTTGGTATAGCCTCTTTTTAGAAGTCTCGCAGTGAGGGAATTAGCTTCTTTTTGAAAATCTTGTTCGGTCGTACAATTCCTTTTTAACCTGAGGAATTGACTATATGGGATTGCATTCTTTAGTGCAGTGGGATGGAAGCTCGATGAATGCAGTATTGAATTGCCGGCTGTTTCCTTCCGATACAGGGTTGTTTTTAAGAGTCCGTCCTTATCCTTCATAATCCATATGTCCAAGAAGGGGATTTTTACTTTGTCATAATTGAAGGTGAAGAACATGTTATAGGTGTTATTGTTCATGGCCTGAAGACATTCTTGGATCATGCTCTCCGGTCCGGTCCATATAATGAATATATCGTCTATGAACCTTTGCCAAATGATGATGTTGTTTGCAAAGGCGCTGTTTTCCTCATTGGCTAAAAATTCCTGCTCCCATGCTCTGAGATACGTGTTGGCATAGGAGGGGGCACAGCTAGTGCCCATTGTGACACCACATGTCTTCAAATAATACGTGCCATTAAAGACGAAGAAATTGTTATTCAAAATATAGTCCAACATCATCACTATAAAATCATTGAATTTTTTGTCATGTCCGCTCTGTTCTTCCAGGGTTTGCTTGATGACTTCCATTCCTTTCTCGTGTGGGATGTTATTATACAGTGCTTTGACGTCAATGGTTATGAGGAAGGCATCATTGGGTATGGTGATGCCATCGATGATCTGGAGAAGGTGTGCCGTGTCCCTTGTGTATGAGGGTAGTTTTGTTACGTGCGGTCTTAAGTATGCATCTATAACTTTGCTGGTGTTCTCTGTCAGGTTACCGTTCCCCGATATGATTGGCCTACCTGGGGGGTTGTTTCTATCCTTATGGATTTTTGGTAGTGCGTAGAATGTTGGGGTTCTTGCATGTTTGGTTCTAACGAACTGCCAGAGTGTTTGCGAGATCATCCCTTGATTTACTGCCCCATTAATTTTTTTGTAAAAATCCTCTTTAAAATTCTCTACCATAATTGGCAATATCTTTCTGTAGCATCTTGTATTATCAAGTATCTTCTGGCACATTGCTTTATAGTCCTCATTGTCCATGAGCACAATGTTCCCCCCTTTATCTGAGGGTTTGATCGTAATTGATTTAATGCTCTCTAACTCCTTTAGGGCAACTTTTTGTTCTTTGGTGAGGTTTGGCATGGTGTTCTTCCCCTTCAGTTTCTCAAGCTCCTTAGTTGTTTCCCTGACGAAAAGAGCTATTGATGGATTCTCATTCAGAGACGGAAAAATGTGTGATTTCTTTTTAAAGGTAGGGCGTTCAGCCCTTTGTATTCCTTCTGCTTCTTCGTCCTCACTCCCTTCCTGTGTATCCTCCTCCGTCCAGTCATCTATCCCTCCTTCCTCTAGTAGGAGGTTCAGATCTCTAATAGCCCTAAATTCCGCTGCTGTCAGGCTCATTTGTGGTGTTTCAGTAGTTGTTTTCTTACTATATTTTACCTTAAGAAGTAAGTTTCTGGCAAAAAGATTCAAATCCTTCACTATTTCAAACGTGACAGTGCCTCTATTGGGGCAAAAGGAAAGGCCTAAAGATAGTACTTCCCTCTGGTGCTTCGTAAGTATGTGTGTGGACAGATTAATAATTGTCAGGCCTTCATGGTCCATGGTTTCGTCTTGCATTATTTTGTGGGTGGTTTTGTCTTCGTCTTTGTCCCTAAAAAAGCCTTCTGTGGCTTGGGATTCCCGTCTTTGGTCTGTTAGGACCTGGTGAAAATTTGGTGATGTTTTTTTGGGGCAGTAGTACCTTCGTCAGGTACTAAATTGGGTTCAGAGGTGCCTGGTTCCTCCACATCTTGTGAGGATTGGTCATCGTTATCCTCAATTTCTTTTTGTTGATTCGCAGGGGGTTTGTTAGGGCCTCTACGTCGGTATGGCTGTTGCTCCGCTCCCGATGTATAAGCGGAGGAGTCCGATGAGTATTGTGGGCCCATGTTTCTGGGTGTTCTATGTGGAGCTCTCTTTGTCTGCCTGGTTTTTGTCCATTTATAGGCGCGATTTTGTGAAAAGGCATTTTTGTCTCTCCAATATTTCCGTTCTTTTTTCTTGAGTAGTTCCTTGCAGAATTCTTCAATGTGCTCTTTTAATTTTCTCTCTTGCTCGCTGTATAGTGATGCACTTCTCAGTGGGTTCAGTTTTTCATAAGTCAGTTTTATATCTTCGTCCAGGTTCTTCATTTGTCTTGTATATTCCGTTTGGAGAAGAATCATCAGTTTTTTGGAGCATTCATTCAGAATTTCTTCCCATTCTTTCTTCATCAGTGTAGTTATGTTGTCCATCGTGGGGAATATCTGGATTCTAAGGCCAACTGGGTTTATATTTTCGCTTACGTATCTTTCAAAGGATTTTATATGCCAAAACGGGGCTGATTTGCGTTCAAGGTGTCTCTTTAATGTGCTAAATAGTGCCAGGACGTCCGATTCCTGTTGTTCATGACCCTGAAAGCTCTTCTGGATGTCCAGCATTAGACTATTCCATCTGTCTCCCATCAAATTCCCTGTGGGGGGGTCCTCCATTTCAGGAGTGGTCATGGTCTCTCAATTTAAGAGCGGTTACGGGCTCTGGGGTCATCTGGGTTACCTCTTTCCCTTGGGACGGGTAGTCACACAAAGGGGGGTATTCTCCCTGATTTCAGAGCCTTTTAATTAGTATAGAAAACTAGGGTCCTGCTGATCAACCCTATGTAATTTAATGCTATATGTTCATACATATGATGTGAAACAAAAGAAAAAAGAGGCAGTGGATGTGTTATCCATCCGATAAGTCTAAAGCAAGGGGGGGTTTTTTCTTTGTACACATATAAATGAGTAGGTTTTGCCGCCGTCCCTTATAAAATTCTATTGGGGGTTGCTGGTGCCTCAAACCAGAAAATGTGGGACTTTGTGGGCAGGTGAATGGTTTGTTCAACCAATGAATCGGATGTGGTATAGGTAAAATAAATAAACGATTTATTACAGAAAAAAAGACGAAATATTACAAATTGTAACAAATATTGGGGTGAACAATGTGCTTGGGGAGAGGGACCCAAGTGTGAGAAAAGTAAGAGTGATTCAAGGGAATCAGTGACAATGGTGCATTGGGTGTCTTTTTACAAGGCTTTTCCCTGTTTTCCAGTGGATGTTTAATGGAAAGTTATTCCCAGGAAAATCCCCAATCGCTGACGCGTTTCGGCTCTCTCACTTGCCTTTCTCAAAGCGTTCAGTCACTCAGTCAAAGTAAATCTATGAGAACAATATACAGGATTATTCAAATCCTCTGAGAATATCATATAACATCATTAAATACTTCAAAGAGTTTAGAGGGTACATACACGGGTATAGCCATTATTCTGCGCAGAACTCTCATCACCGTTCACAGTCACAGCGAGAATCATATCCTGCATATAGCCTAGGGGGGGGATTGGCAATAGTATTAGTCGACCGGCATATATATATATATATATGTGTGTGTGTGTATATATATATGTGTGTGTGTGTATATATATATGTGTGTGTGTGTGTGTATATGTGTATATATATATATATATAATTTATTTTATTTTTTTCTCTATTTTTCTCAAGTACTGGTTTGTAAGATTTTTTTTTCTTTTTCTCTATCCTCCAAACACATAATCACCACTTTGATTGGCTATTCTTGAATGTATATAGTTGGATTTATGGTAAAAATATTGTACATGTGTATATACTGTTATCATTTTTGAAGAGGCATATTGTTTACACAAGGCTGTGGAATCTGAAGGAGCAAGACATTTGCGAAATGCGTCGATCCACTATGCCAACTTGGAACTAGCACACGCTAACTACACAGAATTTGGCAACTGAATGTGATTTTAATGATGTTTTAATTGTACAATAAAGATGTTGTTTTTTTACTAATTCATTAGCACCCAGATAGCAAGCAATTGAGCTTCAAGGTAATGAAAATGACTTGCTAAGCTATTGCTACACTTGCCAAGCTGCACAAGTTTTTTGCACAATTTCGGCAAGTCCGCATTGCATGACTCCTGATAAACCTTATTTGAAAACATTCTGCAAATCTGCTGAAAGTTCTGGCTCAGTCATGTTGTGCAATATTCACCCCACCACAGGGGTCACTGTGACTTGCAGAGCTCTTGCTGTAGACTCACCACTTCAACTAGAACTTGTGCTTCAAGTGCTCTGCAAGTGTTTAACTTGCCAGTGAAAATGTGCAACAATTTAACAAGACTTACAATTCAAGTTATGCTATCTGGATATATAACCTCTTTGTGACACGTTTAAAGTCCCTAACCTTCTCCTTTCACCTCCAATACCTATCAGGTTGGAGACTGGGTGTAGTATAAAATTGAGAGTTTGCGTTAACCTGAACTTTCTGTGAAAATTGGGAGATTTTGGCAAAATGTTTCCATTTCGGTAAATTGCTTTGCAGTCAATAGGGAAGACAAAACAAAGGTAGTTTTCAGTGGTGCAATGGGCTTAAAATTGCTCTGAAGGATTACAGAAGCTTATTTAAACTATTCTGGATCTGTTCTTGTGCCAAAAAAATAAAATAAATAAAAACCTGAATGAAGACCTCTTGATTCCCTTAGGGAAAGAGAGCCTGGACTGATGGGGGCATGGCTGGGAGGTGGAAGTTATCATTAAGATTAGGGATAGACTGATTATCGGCAAGGCCGATATATCGGTGGCCAATATGCACTTTCCCCGATATATCGGTAGTGGCGATATTTTTGTGACGTCATTCTGCCTTCTTAGGCCGCCTCCCTCACCTTGGACAGCCTCATCTGGAGTCGGGACTAGTCTCGCAGGAGTGTATCACAGCCATACACCCACCCACAGCAGCCCGGTGCCAGCCAGTCACCGACATTCACAGGCCCTGTACCAGCCAGCCACAGGCACTGTACCAGTGAGCCAGACAGCCACCACAGGCTCTGTACCAGCCAGCCAGCCACAGGCCCAGTCTCAGCCACAGGAACTGTACCAGCCAGCCACAGCCCCTGTGCCAGCCAGCCACCCACCACAGGGTGCCAGATAGCCAGCCACCCACCACAGGGTGCCAGATAGCCAGCCACCCACCACAGGGTGCTAGATAGCCAGCCACCCACAGACAGGGTGCCAGACAGCCAGCTACCCACAGGCCCTGTACCAGCCAGCCACAGGCACTGTACCAGTGAGCCAGACAGCCACCCACAGGCTCTGTAACAGCCAGCCAGCCACAGGCCCAGTCTCAGCCACAGGCACTGTACCAGCCAGCCACAGCCCCTGTGCCAGCCAGCCACCCACCACAGGGTGCCAGATAGCCAGCCACATACCACAGGGTGCCAGATAGCCAGCCACCCACCACAGGGTGCTAGATAGCCAGCCACCAACAGACAGGGTGCCAGACAGCCAGCTACCCCCAGGCCCTGTACCAGTCAGCCACAGGCACTGTACCAGCCAGCAGCCCACAGGCCCTGTACCAGCCAGCCACCCACAGCCCCTGTGCCAGCCACCCACCTACCACAGGGTGCCAGCCAGCCACCCATCACAATGTGGCAGACAGCCAGCCACCCACCACAGGGTGCCAGCCACCCGCCACAGGGAGCCAGCCAGCCATCCACCACAGGGTGCCAGCCAGCCATCCACCACAGGGTGCCAGCAAGCCAGCCATCCACCACAGGGTGCCAGCAAGCCAGCCATCCATCAACCACAGGGTGCCAGCCAGCCAGCCATCCACCACAGGGTGCCAGCCAGCCAGCCACACCACAGGGTGCCAGCCAGTCAGCCACCCACCACAGGGTGCCAGCAAGCCAGCCATTAAGCATTAAACAAAAATTAACATGTTCAGTATCAGATTTGTTTCAAAAATTGTCTTTATTTTTCAAAACTTTAAATGTACAAAATATCGGCCCATATCGGCCGATACCAATATGTTATCGGCCCTGAAAAAACCATATCGGTCTTTCCCTAATACTACCTGCTTTGTAAAGTGGTTTTGCACAGAGCAGCCCAGCCTCCTCTTCTCGGGTCCCTGACTGGAGCTCCTGGCCCCTCTCTCCTGTTGAGTGCCCCCACAGCAAGCAGCTTGCTATGGGGGCACCCGAGCCAAGCTGCATCTCCGTGTATACATTCAGACACAGAGCTGTGGTTTGGCCCCACTCCCTCTCTCTACTGATTGGCTAACTGAGTTTGATTGACGGCAGCGGGAGCCGATGGCAATGCTGCTGTGTCTCAGCCAATCAGGCTGGATAGACATGGGGCCCAGGTAAGTATGAGGGGGGTTGCTACGTACAGAAGGCTTTTTATCTTAATGCCTAGAATGCATTAAGATAAAAAAATCTTCTGACTTTACAATCACTTTAAGGCGGGAGATTCAAAGCAGCCATCTTGAATATTTATCCGATTCCAGCTAATTCCTGGAGAGGAGTGTCCAGAAGTGGGCACGGATGGTGATAAATAGTCTGTAGCACTGGAGAGTGGGGTTCCGTCTCCCCAGGAGGGTTTCAGAGCCAGAAAAACCTATGGATTGAACAGCTGTTCTAGAAACCCCAGCGGTGTCAGGGCTGAGGGCCTGGTTGGACTTTGCTAAAAGTTGATAGCAGAGCCTCACCACAAGAGATCTGATCTGGAGAGGGATCGTGTCCGGAGGAAGGTAGCAGCTGTCCTGGGGACTTGTGAGTAAAGACCCTAAACTGATCTCTGCAATTGTATAGTGTTCTAGAATTGCACTGGGTACCAGAAGTTTTACATCAGCTCAAGGTAACCAGATGCCAAGGAGACTGACCTCATGGTCTTCAGCTGTGAGGCATTAGACTGTCCAACACCCACAATTACTCAAGGAGAAGATTGTCCTCTAATCACTAAGTGCTAAGAGTATTGAAGTATCCCGTTCCTTAAGCTCCCTCTCCTGTTTAAGTTCCTCAAGCAATAAATTCCAAAAATGACCGTAGTGCCCCTAGTAGTGACCAGTACAGATCTTGATGTAACCAGCAGTGACCAGTTTAGATCTAATCCCCCAGCAGTGACCAATACAGATCTTAGTACCCCCCCCCCCCCCCAGCTGTGATCAGTATAGATCTCATCCCCCAGCATTGACCTGTACAGATCTCACTCCCCCCAGCATTGACCTGTACAGATCTCACTCCCCCCAGCAGTGACCTGTACAGATTTCACTCCCCCCCAGCATTGACCTGTACAGATCTCAATCCCCCCCCAGCAGTGACCTGTACAGATTTCACTCCCCCCAGCATTGACCTGTATAAATCTCAGTCCCCACAGCAGTGACCTGCACAGATTTCACTCCCCCCAGCATTGACCTGTACAGATCTCAGTCCCCACAGCAGTGAACTGTAGAGATCTCAATACCCCCAGCACTGACCTGTACCAGAGTCCAGAGTGATATGAATATCCCTTGGTAACAGGCACGTTTGCACAATTGTGGGTAAAATGTTTTTGGCTATTGGGATACTTTGGACATTCTTTATTCTTTCTTCTTGAATTTGGACTGTGGACATTGTTTTAACCACTTTACCACCGGAGGATTTCGCTGTCTAAAGCCCCGTACACACGTACCGATCGTCGGCAAACGATCGGCCGTCTTTTGTCCCCGGGCTGTCGGTGTCTGTTGAAAAGTGCAAAGACAGCACAAGAATTTTGTCCGCCGACTACAGCCGACTGCAGAAGTGATGTCATGTAATGGTTAACTTTCCCTGTGTTTTTTCTTTTCTGAGCATGCCCAGTCTTGCAAATCTGCTGTCTGTCAGCTGAATTCTGTACTGACTGGCGAACAATCGGCCGTTCTGGTGTCGGCAGGGGCGGACTGACCATTCGGGGATTAGGGCACTGCCCGAGGGCCCAGGGTCAGTAGGGGGCCCCATGAGAGGCTACACACTACAGAAAGAAGCTAGGACCTTCCATGCAGGCTATGCTGTGGTAGATATTTAAATGCCCACTCTATGTGGCTGAGCTGCAATTTGTAGGTGGCGCTTTGTGTGGCTTGAGTGTGGACACAGGGGGCCCCATGATCTCTGATTGCCCGGGGGCCCCATGAGTTGTCAGTCCACCCCTGGGTGTCGGCATACAAAAATTTTAATGCTTGCAAGACAGATTCTTGTCGGCAGAATGTGCGCTGACGACTGTCGGAGGCACCATACTAACAAGCGTACAATCGGCAGATCTTTCATCCGCCGACGCTTGTCTGCCGACGATCGGTACGTGTGTACGGGCCTTTACGTCCAGGCCACTTTTTGCGATTCGGCACTGTGCGACTTTAACTGACAATTGTGCGGTCGTGCGATGCCATACCCGAATGAAATTTACGACCTTTTTTTTCCCACAAACAGAGCTTTCTTTTGGTGGTATTTGATCACCTGTGCGATTTTTTACTTTTTGCGCTATAAACAAAAAAAGAGCGTAAATTTTGAAAAAATAACAATATTTTTCAAATTTTTTTATATGAAATTCCCCCCCCCCCCCCCCCAAATGTAAAAATCAAAATTTTTTTAAATTTTTGGCCAATTTGTTTTCTGCTACATATTTTTGATAAAAAAAAAAATTCACAATAAGCGTATTTTGATTGGTTTGCGCAAAAGTTATTGCGTTTACTAACTAAGGGAAATATTTCTGTCATTTTTGGTGTTTTTTTTTAAGGAGTAACGGCGGCGATCTGCGATTTTTTTTTTTGCGGGACTGCGACATTGCGGCGGACAGATCGGACCCTTGACTAACATTTTTGACACTTTTGGGGGTACCAGTGACATTACTACAGTAATCAGTGCTATACATATGCACTGTTACTGTAAAAATGACACTGGCAGGGAAGGGGTTAATTTTATTGGAGAGGGAGGCGTTAATGTATGCCTGGTGCTTACTAACGTGTGTGGGGGGAGGTGACTGAGTGACACAGGGACAGATCGTAGGTTCAGCTATGCTGAACCCTGCAATCTGTCACTGTTTGTCACTGAGGAGATCCGCCTGCTTTGTTTACACAAGCGGGCGGATCTCCAGACTCGATTCCCCGATGATCGGGGAAGAGCAGCGGTGATCGCCGCCGCTCCTCCCCTGGCCCGACTCCTGCTGTGACTGAATACAGCGGGAGCGAGCCTCTGGCGGCGCGCGCGCGCCGCCCACAACGGGAGGAGTCCAGAGACGTAGGTCTACGTCGCTGGATGGGAACGAGCCACTGTGCCGCAGTACAGTCAACGTGACTGGTCGGCAAGTGGTTAAGATGTTTGGAAACTGACCTTTGTGTGATTTATTAGCACAGTACAGAGTTCTGTTCTGTACGCTTCCTTCAAAACCAATTTAATGGAAATCACTCTTCTCCTTCCAACCTCATAAACATTATTAAAGTCTATGAGTCAAGACAATGTGACAGAAATAGCAGTATAAGAGGAGGAGGACAGGGTGGTAGGAGGAAGCTGACGTTGAAGGTTTACGTTTATCCAGGTCATGCTATAGCTGATGGTAATTAGTCACATCCAACTGTCTTGTTCTCGTGGGACAAGTTTCACTTTTTTCTTCCTGTTGGGGCTGCGCAACTTCAGATGAAAATTGGCACAGTCATCCTCCAACCTAAACGGTATAAAAGTAGAGGCAAACCCAAACTAAAAAAAACATTAAGGAGCATATTTAAAAAGCAGTGAATCTGACATTCATCAGACGTTCACTGCAGGTGAGTCTTCCAATCCCACGTGTTTTAAATGACAGTAGTTGACTCACCATCAGTGAACGTTTGCGACTGTTTTATAAGAAAATGCTCTTGAATTTCCTAAAGCACCATGTATCCTAAATTATTGGCATACAAGTGTAGCACTACCCCCGCAATGGCTGCTGGTCCCCTACTCAGGACTGCTGTAAAGCCCCGTACACACGTACCGATCGTCGGCCGAACGATTGGCCGTCTTTTGTCCAGGGCTGTCGTGTCTGTTGAAAACTGCAAAAGACTGCACACGAATTTTGTCGGCCAACAACAGCCGACTGCAGAAGTGATGTCATGCGATGGTTAACTTTCCTTGTCTTTTTTCTTTTCTGAGCATGCCCAGTCTTGCTAATCGGCTGGCGAACAATCGGCCATTCTGGTGTTGGCCAACAAAAATTTTAATGCCTGCACGACAGATTCTGTTCGGCCGAAAATGCGCTGTCGGCTGTCGGAAGCATCATACTAACAAGCCTACAATCGGCCGATCGGTCGTCGGCCGAATATTTACGGCCGACAATCGGTACGTGTGTACGAGGCTTAAGAAACCACGGGGCCCCATGCAGTCAACCTGACTGGGCCCCCACCCAAATAAATACAGTTTACTATGCACTTATGTATGAGCCCAGTGAGTGATCGGTACCGATCACTCTTTGTTTTCATTCAGGAAAGGAAGGGGTTGGTAATTATGACATATTTACTTGACCCTTCCCCCACTCTCCATCCTGAAGAATCCTATTGTGTGCTTGCACCTGCTGGCGGTAAGGAGAGGAGGGAAGCCGGAAGCACTGCCAGAGTAGGGGAAGCACACAGGGGGGCCTGGCAGGTGAAAACGTATGGTGCACAGGGAGTTTGATCAGTGTGGCGGGGGGGGGGGGGGGGGGCAATTACTGGAACTGGTCCCCTGTATGGCTGTCTCTGCAGAAGCTGAAAGCCAGTAGGAGGGAGAGAAGAAGAAGCCAGCTTTTAGCTGCTGCAGAGAGAGTCATATAGGAATACGTTTTAGTAATAACCCCCCCCCCCTGCTTCGCTGATCACCCTCCCTGCCCACATTGTATTCACTTTGCTGCCTGGGCCCCCCTGCTGACCCGGGCACCGTACAGGAGGGCTGGTGGTACCCCCTTATCTATGGCCCTGCCCCTTGCATCCAGACACAAGAAGTCAGTCCCTTGGCTTTGACGTTTTATTAGGGGTAAAAACTTGGATGGATAAAGGTATTAATGAGATGCCCAACTTAAAGGGATTGTAAAGGCAGAATTTTTTTGTTATCTTAATGCATTCTATCCATTACTATAAAAAGCCTTCTGTGTGCAGCAGCCCCCCTAATACTTACCTGAGACCCATCTCTATTCAGAAATGTTGCAGGAGATCTCAGCTGCCCTGGACTCCCCTCCTCGTTGGCTGCGACAGCAGTGCGGCATGATTTGCTCCCACTTCTGTCAATCAAGGTCAGTCAGCCAATCAGGAGAGAGAGGGGGTGGGTCGGAGTCGCGGCTCTGTGTCTGAATGGACGCAGGGAGCTGTGACTCGGCTCTGATGCCCCCATAGCAAGCTGCCTTTGTGCTGGTCTTGTCCTTGGACAGTTCTTTGGTCTTGGCCATGGTGGAGAGGTTGGAATCTGATTTATTGCTTCTGTGGACAGGTGTCTTTTATACAGGGAACAAGCTGAGATTAGGAGCACTCCCTTTAACCACTTGCCGACCGCTCACATGGAGCGTCATGCGACGCTGTACCCAAATAAAATTGATGTCCTTTTTCCCCACAAATAGTGCTTTCTTTTGGTGGTATTTGATCACCTCTACGATTTTTATTTTTTGCGCTATAAACAAAAAAAAGAGCGACGATTGTGAAAAAAAAAACAATATTTTTTTACTTTCTGCTATATAACATTCCCCCCCAAAAAATGTAAAAATCAAAATTTTTTAACATTTTAGGCCAATTTGTTTTCTGCTACATATTTTTGGTAAAAAAAAATCGCAATAAGCGTATTTTAAATGGTTTGCGCAAAAGTTATTGCGTCTACTAACTAAGGGAAAGATTTATGTCATTTTTATTGTTTTTTTTTTTTTTTTACTAGTAATGGCGGCGATCTGCGATTTTTTGCGGGACTGCGACATTGCGGCAGACAGATCGGACCCCTAACTGACATTTTTGACACTTTTGGGGGGACCAGTGACATTACTACAGTAATCAGTGCTAAAAATATGCACTGTTATTGTAATAACGACATTGGCAGGGTAGGGGTTAACATTGTGAGTGATCAAGGGGTTAAATGTGAGCCTAGGGGAGTGATTCTAACTGGGGGGGGCGGGGCTTGTGAAATGATCCCAGAGACCTGTGATCCTATACAGGGCCGGTGCAAAGATGTTTGCCTCCCTAGGCAAAACAAAAATTGCCGCCCCCCCATATCCACAACTGCAGAACCCTTTAGTGCCCCTCTCCCTCCCACCCCCCCATCCCAAGTTGCTGAAGGGGTTAAAACCTTTTCAGTGACTTACCTCGGCGCTGGGTCAGGCTCCACCTACTCTCCAACCCGCCGACGTCAGCCGGCGGGGGAGATCTAATGCGCATGCGCGGCAATGGCAATTATTCAATGCTTTCTTATAGGGATTTCAGCAACGCTGGAGGTCCTCACATAGCGTGGCTTGCTGTAGCGCTCAGACGGCACAGCATGAGGAGTGCCACACCGGCCAACGGCTGGTCCATTACTGATTCCGGGTGCAGGATGCCGGCGCCCTCTGCTAAGCTGCGTCCTAGGCGGCTGCCTAGGTCGCCTTACAGGTAGCACCGGCCCTGATCCTATATAGAAGGATCACAGGAGCTCTGTGATCATTCCAGGGAGAAGAACGGTCAGCTGTGTTTACAACAGCTGACCGTTCTTTTCTCTCAGCGGGGAGTGATTGCGGGTGTCCGGCGGCAATCGGAGCCACCTGCCCGCTGCATCGGGTTCCCCACTGACGAGTGGGGGTGGGAGCACGCTGCCGGCGGCGCCCTCGACCCCTAGCCTCCCGAGAGCGAGCGCCGTACATGTACAGCACTTTGCCTGGGAGCGGCTGCCTGCCGCAGTACATCTGCGGCGGGCGGGCGTAAAGCGGTTAAAAATGACTTGCTAAGCTATTGCTAGACTTGCCGGACTTCACATATTTGTTGTACAATTGCAGCAAGTCCGCATCGCATGAGTCCAGATCAACTTTCTTTGCAAACATTTTGCAAGTTCTGTTTCAGTCATGTTGTGCAATAATAAATAAAGTGCGCTGTCTCAATGCGAATATCAGTGAATAAAAACCCAAAGAAAAAGGAAATATAGTGCATGCAATCAAATAAAATTGTGAACA
This sequence comes from Pelophylax lessonae, assembly GCF_965119305.1. Taxonomy (NCBI): domain Eukaryota; kingdom Metazoa; phylum Chordata; class Amphibia; order Anura; family Ranidae; genus Pelophylax; species Pelophylax lessonae. The sequence goes on along the minus strand of NC_138769.1, from coordinate 32,042,632 downwards.
TGTGCACCGATCCTGATACAGATCAAAAACCTGTGTATAACGACAGTGCATAAGGCGCCTTTCACACAAGCTTTCCGATCAGATCCGCCTGACAGTTTTCAGGCAGACCTGATTGGGCGCTCCATGCACCTCTATGGAGCAGCAGATGTCAGTGGTGACATATCCGCTGACACCCGCTGCTATCCGATCTGATCCTGTCCGTGAAATCCAGACGGATTGAAACCCTATTTTCCATCCATCTGGACGATCAGATCGGATGAAAGCGGACAGGCGGTCCGCTTTCATTCGATCTTCTATAGAGCAGAGCGGGGATCCAACAGGTCTGTCTCAGCACAATTAGCGGAGATGGAGCTGTCATCCGCCTGCTCAGCGGGGATCGGCGGATCGATCCCGGTGAGCAAAACCGAGTCCGCCGGGCGGAAAGCCCGTGGGAAAGGACCCTTAGACATGTAAAACAAATGACAAAAGTATACAGTGAGGGAAAAAAGTATTTGATCCCCGGCTGATTTTGTACGTTTGCCCACTGACAAAGAAATTATTAATCTATAATTTTAATAGAAGGTTTATTTTAACAGTGAGAGACAGAATAACAACAAAAATATCCAGAAAAACGCATTTCAAAAAAGTTATAAATTGATTTGCATTTTAATGAGTGAAATAAATATTTGATCCCCAATCAGAAAGATTCCTGGCTCCCAGGTGTCTTCTACACAGGTAATATACAGGAATGTTGCTGCGCTAAAGATTATTTAAAAGGACAAACATATATAATATAATAAAATAATAATAATCAGCGCAAACCATAAAATTCCAAAAATTCACAAAATTCAATAGTACACACAAGGCTGCGAACAATCAGTGCTAAACACAAAACACCAGTGACAAATCAATAAATAATATTGCTGCGCCAAGTGAATAAATTAATAAATGGCCACACCCCTTGACGACGTCACCTTATGACAAAACGCGTCGTTAGGAGCCTACGGCGACGCTCGCTGCCACAAGGAGGAGACGTGGCGGCCATCTTTTCGGTGGCACACTCGAATGGAGACCGCAAGTAAGAGGAAAAACCCCAATGCTACTGAGAATCCACTCACATGTAAGCCTTTAATTTAGTGTGTCCAATAAAATAGTATTTGCATAATACGCTATGAGGATGCTTTCTTTGTGCTTTATCTGAGCCATACATCTGTGGTGGAGATTTCACTTGCCAGCCCAAGGGAGGAGTCGTTCGACCAATATCTGAATGCTGTACAAGACCTTTGTAATGAGGGTCTTTGAATTGTGGTAAGAGGCAGTGTGTTTCTCTGGGCTCGGTGTCGGTTCTTTTGACTTTCTCACACCTATTTGTGGAGTGGACTATTGTATGCTGTGGATTTTCCTTATCACATGGACTTGCTCATCTGTCATATACATTTAGATTAGCGCTACACCTTTATTTGTATTCTTCTATACAGGTAACAAGCTGAGATTAGGAGCACTCTCTTAACCGGTTGCCGACTGCGCACAGTATATTTACTGCGGCAGTCAGCCCCGGCCAGACAGAGTGACGTAGATCTAGGTAGCTCGCCTGTCACTGGTATTAGAGCCAATAGCAGGCGAGCGCGCGCCCGCTGAGGCGCGCGCCCGCTGAGGCTCGTTCAGGGGGTCCGCCGGTCACTCGCCGATCGTCGGTACAGCGGGAGAAAGGCAGAGCGGCTTATGTAAACAAGCCACCTGTCATTCTCCCCTGTGTAAAAATGAAGATCAGACGGTTCTACTATGTAGAACCGTTGATCTTTGTTTTTACACCAATAGCATTGTCCCACTACAGTTAGAATCACGCCCCTAGGACACACTTAACCCCTCCCTGTCCAATACAGTTAACCCCTTCCCTGCCAGTGTCATTTTTGCAGTAACAGTGCATATATATAGCACTGATTACTGTAGTAATGTCACTGGTACCCCCAAAAGTGTCAAAAATGTCAGTCAAGGGTCCGATCTGTCCGCCGCAATGTCGCAGTACCGCAAAAAAATCACAGATCGCCGCCATTACTCGTTAAAAAAAAAAACACCAAAAATGACAAAAATCTTTCCCTTTGTTAGTTAACGCGATAACTTTTGCGCAAACCAATCAAAATACGCTTTTTGCGATTTTTTTTTTACCAAACATATGTAGCATAAAACAATTTGGCCGAAAATGTTAAAAAATTTTGATTTTTACATTTTTTTTTGGGGGGGGGGGGAATTTCATATAAAAAAATGTGAAAAATATTGTTATTTTTGCAAAAATTACGCTCTTTTTTTGTTTATAGCGCATGATCAAAAAATCGCACAGGTGATCAAATACCACCAAAAGAAAGCTCTGTTTGTGGGAAAAAAAGGACGTGAAATTCGTTTAGGTACAGCGTCGCACGACCGCACAATTGTCCGTTAAAGTCATGCAGTAAAAAATCGCAAAAAACCCCCCTGGTCAGGAAGGGGGTAAAATCTTCCGGGGCTTAAGTGGTTAAAGGAATCGATCTTTTGTTGCTGGGTGTGGTGTTTTGTTGGGGGTGGTCCATTTTTGCTGTGTGGGGGGTCCATTGTTGTGTGGGGGATCTAATGTTGCTGGGTGGGCTCTTTTGTTGTGTGGGGGTCTATTGTTGCTAAGAGGGTCTATTGTTGCTGGAGGGTGGTGTCTAATGTTGCTGGCTGCAGAGGATCTATTTTACTGCTTTTCTTGTTATAATGTTTGGGGTTCTAAGTAATTTTCTAGCAAAAAAAAAAATGATTTTAACTTGTAAGCACCAAGTGTCAGAAATGGGTCAATTCCTTAAGTGGTTAAAGTGTATCCCCCCCCCCCCCCCCCAAAAAAAAAAATTGCCTTTGAAAAACCACTGCGCAAATATTGTGTGATAAAAACAAGATTGCAACACCCACTATTTTATTCTTTAGGGTCTCTTCTTAAAAATAATATATATAATGTTTGGAGGTTCCAAGTCATTTTCTAGTAAAAAAAAATGCTGATTATTACATGTATGTGGAAAATGTGAGAATTGGCCTAGGTGGCAGGCGGTAATGTCATTGACACGCTATGTGGTATTAAAGGCCCCCCCACAGCCGCAAAGAAAAGCAGAAGAAAACCCAAGGACGGCACATGAGTGAGCAGAAGGCATAAAAACAGCTGCAGAAAAAGGTTATGGGAAGGGGGGCATTGCACCTCCCAAAGTTTGAGTAGTGCTGAGAATTCATGAGAAGATTGAGATACACCCAGATCATGTAAGTAGATGAAGTTACAGGAAACATACTGAGCACAGTGTGATGCTATCTGTACATACTGTAAGCACTGATGGTGAACCATTGCAAAAGAGGATATTATATCTAAAGGGAGATCTCAAGGCTAAACCATTAAAGTTGAAGCATTGCCAAAAACTATTTTTGTACACCGTCACTGTAAGAATAAGCTGCCTTTAATAAAGTTCTCCATCTCTGGTTGCTGCAGTGTTTGATCATTCTTTGTTTTTCTCCAGCCCACAAGTCTACTGTTGGTGTTGAATGTCCAGGTGCTGAGACTTCTAGTTCTGTCTGCAGTATAATGATTGCTTACACAGCAACTCCTCCTTTCCGAAAAAGCCTGTTCTGGGTTCTGTGATTGGAGGAAGAGGAAGCGTGACATTCATTTGAACTTCCTCCATTCAGAAAAATCTTTGCATTCATGTCAATGAATGCAAGGTGTTCTGTGATTGGAGGAGGGAAGATCATGAAATTCATCTGCATGGCTCTAGTACCTTCCTGTGTAGATGGCTCTAGTACCTCCCTGTGTAGGCAGCTCTAGTACCTTCCTGTGTAGATGGCTTTAGTACCTCCTGATTTAGGCAACTCTAGTACCGTACTAGTACTGTGTAGGATGCTCTAGTACCTCCCTGTGTAGGATGCTCTAGTACCTCCCTATGTAGGCGACTCTAGTACCTCCCTGTGTAGGATGCTCTAGTACCTCCCTGTGTAGGCGGCTCTAGAACCTTCCTGTGTAGGCTGCTTTAGTACCTCCCTGTGTAGGCTGTTTTAGTAACTCCCTGAGTAGACAGCTGTAGTACCTCCCTGTGTAGGCAGTGCTAGTACTTCCCTGTGTAGGCTGCTTTAGTACCTCCCTGTGTAGGAGGCTTCAATACCTCCCTGTGAAGGCGGCTTTAGTACATCCCTATGTGGACGGCTCTAGTACCTTCCTCTGTAGGCAGCTCTAGTACCTTCCTGTGTATGCAGCTTTAGTACCTCCCTGTGTAGGCGGCTTTAGTACCTTCCTGTGTAGGCGGCTTTAGTACCTCCCTGTGTAGGCGGCTTTAGTACCTTCCTATGTAGGCGGCTCTAGTACCTTTCTGTGTAGATAGCTCTAGTACCTTCATGTGTAGGTGGCTCTAGTACCTTTCTGTGTAGGTGGCTCTAGTACCTTCTTGTGTAGGTGGCTCTAGTACCTTCTTGTGTAGGTGGCTCTAGTACTTTCCTGTGTAGGTGGCTCTAGTATCTCCCTGTGTAGGTGGCTCTAGTACCTTTATGTGTAGGTGGCTCTAGTACCTTCCTGTGTAGGTGGCTTTAGTACCTTCCTGTGTAGGCGGCTCTAGTACCTTTCTGTGTAGACAGCTCCAGTCCCTTCCTGTGTAGGCGGCTCTAGTATTTCCCTGTGAAGGTGGCTATAGTACCTCCCTGTGTAGTGGCTCTAGTGCTTCCCCGTATAGGTGGCTCTAGTACCTCCCTGTGTAGGCGGCTTTAGTACCTCCCTGTGTATTGGCTCTAGTACTTCCCTGTGTAGGCGACTCTAGTACCTCCCTGTGTAGTGGCTCTAGTGCTTCCCCGTGTAGGTGGCTCTAGTACCTCCCTGTGTAGGCGGCTTTAGTACCTCCCTGTGTATTGGCTCTAGTACTTCCCTGTGTAGGCGACTCTAGTACCTCCCTGTGTAGGCAGCTCTAGTACCTCCCTGTGTAGGCGGCTCTAGTACCTCCCTGTGTAGGCAGCTTTAGTACCTCCCTGTGTAGGCGGCTCTAGTACCTTCCTGTGTAGGCGGCTTTAGTACCTCCCTGTGTAGGCGGCTCTAGTACCTCCCTGTGTATGCTGTTTTAGTACCTCCCTGTGTAGGCCCCCATCCTCTCCCTGTGCTCTCGTGCAAAGGCGGACACATGTATCGGTCCCCCCACGCATATGAAAACACCACACATCTGAGGTATCACCACGAACATCAAAGTGAGAGCAATCATTCTAGCACCAGACCTCCTGTGTAACTCTAGGATCAAAAGTTGAGCCAACTTTGGAGTGCAACTTTGATGCATCTTTGGATGGGTGCAACTTGGATACGACTTTGGCTTTGACCAGTGATAAAGGACAACTGTTGCACACAAGTTGCATTGTTTAACATTCTGGTATGACTTTCATGCAACTTCTGAGGGTTAACATTGAAGTCTACAGCCCTCAAGTTGCATGAAAGTTGGACCAAGGTAGTGCATGAACTATTTTGAAGTCGAACATATATGAATTGTTATCATTGGAGAACATGGGGAACGACTTGTCATGCAACTTTGAGGTCCACAGTTGCATGATAAGTCTCACAAGTGTGAATGGAGCCTTAATATGTAACTTTTAAAGGCTTTTAACCACTTAAGCCCTGGAGGATTTGGCTGCTAAAAGACCAGGGGGTATTTTGCGATTCGGCCCTGCGTGACTTTAACGGACAATTGCGCGGTCGTGCGACGCTGTACCTAAAAGAATTTGACGTCCTTTTTTTCCCACAAACAGAGCTTTCTTTTGGTGGTATTTGATCACCTGTGCGATTTTTTGATCATGCGCTATAAACAAAAAAAGAGCGACAACTTTGCAAAAATAACAATATTTTTCACATTTTTTTATATGAAATTCCCCCCCAAAAAAAAGTAAAAATCAAAATTTTTTAACATTTTCGGCCAATTTGTTTTATGCTACCTATGTTTGGTAAAAAAAAAATTGCAAAAAGCGTATTTTGATTGGTTTGCGCAAAAGTTATCACGTTTACTAACAAAGGGAAAGATTTCTGTCATTTTTGTTGTTTTTTTTTAAACGCGTAATGGCGGAGATCTGCGTTTTTTTTTGCGGTACTGCAACATTGCGGCGGACAGATCGGACCCTTGACTGACATTTTTGACACTTTTGGGGTTACCAGTGACATTTCTACAGTAATCAGTGCTATATATATGCACTGTTACTGTAAAATTACACTGGCAGTGAAGGGGTTAACTTTATTTGAGAGGGAGGGGCTGTGTATGACCCTAGGGGCGTGATTCTAACTGTGATTGGCTGTGGCTTGAGCTGTAGGAACAGTGATCAACGGTCCTACATAGTAGAACCGTATGATCAGTGTTTCTACACAGGGGAGAATGACAGGCAGCTTGTGTACACAAGCCGCCTGCCTTTCTCCCTCTCCCCCGACGATCGCAGAGTGACCGGCGGACATCGGGTCCGCCGGTCACACGCGCGGGGGGTTCCGTGACCGCGCGGAAGCGTGCCTCCAGCGGCGCGCGCGCGCTCCCCAGAGCCTCACAGGCTAGTGACGTTTATTTACGTCACTTTACCTGTGAGGGGCTGACCGCCGCAGTATATCTACTTGCGGCGGTTGGCAAGCGGTTAAAGCGTTGCCTACAGATAATATAATCTATTGTAGCTCCACAGGTGTCCGCAGTCTTAAAGCATGACATGTTTGGTACCTATTTACTTGGCGTTACATCATTTTTTATATTTTACAAAAAAAAAAAATGGGTATTGTAGTGTGTTTTTGTTCACTAAAATGAAATAAAGTGTATGTCCTTGAGTTTCATAAACCACTGTGCAAATACCGCGTACCAAAAAAATTGCAACACCCATAATTTTATTCTCTAGGGCCTCTGCTTAAAATATATACAATGTTTGTAGGTTTTAAGTAATTTTCTAGCAAAAAAAAAAAAAAATTCAGATTTTTGCAAATACGTGAGAAATGTCAGAACAGTGCGGGAGCTGAAGTGGTTAATAATATTTAATAACAATATGATTTGTGTTGCAATTGTATAAAGTATATTACTTTTTTATTTATTTTTTTTATTTGCTATTTTTTTTTTTTTGCCCGTGAAAGTGAAGTTACTCTTTAACCACTTCAGAATGTTTTACCCCCTTAATGACCAGGCCATTTTTTGCGATACGGCACTGCGTTGCTTTAACTGACAATTGCGCTGTCGTACGACGCTGTACACAAATAAAATTGATATCTTTTCCCACAAATAGAGATTTCTTTTGGTGGTATTTGATCACCTCTGCGGTTTTTATATTTTGCGCTATAAACAAAGAAAGAACCATCATTTTGAAAAAAAAAAAAAATATATATATATATGTATATATATATATATATATATATATATATATATATATA